>NW_006766975.1:0-1507 GCF_000275845.1 Dichomitus squalens LYAD-421 SS1 | reverse complement strand
GACGAGAACGCCGTCAGCATCCTCCTGCTTTTTCTCATTGAAGCGTTTACTCCAGCGTTCGTCAAGGTGTTTCTTAGTCCAAGCCATAACAAGGTCTTGCGGATAACCGCGCTTTACATAAAGGGCTACCAGGTCCCTTATGCTCTCCAAGTAGACGGGATGTGTACTACTCAGCACGGCTAACCGTGACATCTCACCGATAAAAGTACCGCGTTTAACATCGAGAGGATGATGAGATATCCAAGGAATTCGTTCTAGGTGATTCTTCGCTTTGCGGAATGGTCTCCATTGAAGACGTCCTAGGTCGTCAAAATAGAGCATCATGTCCAGAAAAGTGGTCCGCGTCGGCGAAGATTCCCACAAGATTTGACAGCCATCAAACGATATTCGTTGATCCAGGTATTGCCTTGCTAATTCACTACTCTTCGCGCGTACAATACCGAAACAATCGTCGATGTATCTACCGTAATAGGCGACGTTAGGGTCGTCTATTATTTTAGCGGCATTTTCAAAGTAACAACCATATAAATTCGCCAAATCTGGTGAATCCGCGACCCCCATAGCAAGGCCGCATTTTTGGTAAAATAACTTTTTGCCGTATCGGCATATCAAATCCGTATTTCCTACTTTAAGGCATCTACGCATTACTTCGGCAAGGAGTCGGAGTTGTCTTCCTTTTCCTCCGAGATCCATGCCGTTCTCTTCATACGTTGCATTAAACATCATAGGATCCGTAAACGTGAAGTCCAGCCACATATTGTAAACGATATCAATACATGGTTCTAGCGGAACGTTCGGATAAAATGCTACAACGTCGCCGGCGACAAAGTACCACCGTTCGCCATAGTTTAAAGTAGGTAGTTTAATTTTCGACAATTTCACAGCCAAGTCCTTAGTTCCGTGAATTACGGTTGGCTGAGAAGCGACGAGCGCTTTCAATTGTTTACTGCAGAATTTCGCTGCGGGGCCCATGAGTACAGAATGGCACGGTATAATCGGTCTGAACCCGGCGGGATTCTTGTGGATTTTCGGAATTCCATAGAATTCCGGGAACTCGTGTTTCTGTCCTTCTTCAGGAAATTGCGACTTAAGAAAAGCCGGAACTTTAAGGGCGCAAAGATCGTATTCCTCGTCCGCAACGAGGGCTATTTGTTTGATCTCTTCTTGTTTAGCGTTAAAAATCGTTTGTGCCATGATCTCCATTATGGGTTTATAATCATTTTTGTTATTAAGCATTTTTAACGTTTCCGTATTTAACCAGTCTCGCTCAGACACCGCAAGTCCCAAGTTCTTGTCGGTTAGAGTGACTACATAGTTTCGCTCATTTAAGAACGCTTGTATTTGGCGAGGATTTGGCGTAAGCGATTTAGGGTTAGGGTTAGGGTTTAGGGTTAGGGTTAGGGTTAGGGTTAGGGTTAGGGTTAGGGTTAGGGTTAGGGTTAGGGTTAGGGTTAGGGTTAGGGTTAGGGTTAGGGTTAGGGTTAGGGTTAGGGTTAGGGTTAGGGTT
>NW_006766974.1:4913-86218 GCF_000275845.1 Dichomitus squalens LYAD-421 SS1 | reverse complement strand
GTCCGGCGATGGAGCATCTCCGTATTTGCAGACATTGCATTTCGCAGAAGATTCAGGGTCGAGAAGAGTGCTGTCCGGAGAACAATATAGTGAAGAGAAGGACAAGGAAATGCCGGAGATTCAGCACCGCGTCACATTGCATCTTCTCCGAAATAAAGCACGCGATCGTGGACTCGTGCACAGCGTCACTCTCGCGCCATCCCAGTATTGCGATAGGTCTTTCGACCGCAGGAGCGCCCTTTTCTTATAGCGCAGTGAATTGTGAGCTAGAAAGGACCGGTAATTGTCGGTACAAACATGCCGTTCGTGACCTGTTCAAGATTGAGGACGCAGGATATACTGCCAAACACGACGGGATACTACCCGCTGCCATACACCTCATGCCTGGGGAGTTCTGATGAGTCTCGCCATGCGAGCACGACGAATCCAGACAGACCCACTTGAGCTCCACCGTCTACCGCAGGCAGAATATCTCCGGCGGGTGCAGGATCAGCAGCCCACCCCTCGACCACGACGCCCGTCAACTTTGACACTTTCTTCCATATCTCGCGAAGCTGTTGTTTTCCCTCTCCTGTCATGCGCATATCCTCCGGTCGTCGTCTCTCCCGTCGATGTGGTCCGACCAGTACTTGAACCGGTCCAACGTGCAGACCACCCTCTCATGATCCCTCAGCTCGTCAGGAGCTTCAGGAACACCGGCACACGGACGTCGCGCCCCGTGCAACCCTCGGAGAGCATCTGGGCAAAGACGCCGAAGGGTAGCCAGGGTGTTCGCCTGCATGAGATTCGCCCGTCCCAAGGAACACCGACCGATGTCCTTTGGGGAGAGCTTCTCGGGTTTGCCGTCCTCGTGCGCGAAGCCGTGAACGAGTTCGGCTGACCTGAAAATGCAGCAGCCCATCAGGGCGGTGGGAAGGGGACTTCAGTACTTGTCATGCGGACGATGTTCATCGCACCGATGGAATGGATCCCTTGAAGGCAGGCGGGCGGGGAGGATCAACCCGCGCACACATGTCGAGGTTCTCAACGAAGAACTTCTTCAAGTCATTGCCCCCGCGCCGAACGACGTAATTGATCTCGTACTTATGCCCAAGCCCGACGCACGCAGATACTGAATTGGAGGACAAATCGTCTAGAGCCACGCTGGAGAACAGTATGACACCAGTCTATACAAAAGAGAATAAGGATAGGCTGAACGCACCGTGGCATCTCCCCAGGGAGCACGGCGCAGGACATGCGCCTGAGGTCTTTCGATGAGTCAGACCCATGCACGACAGCAGGCTTGGTACCACATGTCCACTGTGAGCTTCATGTCCCTTCCGGCTCCGGCTGAGGTAAGGAGAGCATGTCCGTGAAGATGGTGAAGACGGGTCAATTGGCTACTAACGGTCCCTTGTAGATGCAAAACTCGACGTCGCTAGCGATGATCGTCAAGTTACCGTCCTCCAGGCAATGTTACAGTTCGCATTGAAGCAGATTATGCGCGATATCTTCCGTCGGCTTTGTAGTTGCTGGAGGTTCAGCCGGACTTGGATCATCCGGCATTAGTGAATTGGAGGAGGCTTGTCCGTCGAGGCCGGGTCTCTGTACCACGGCTGACATCGCTTGTGAGTTATTGTCGACCATGTGAAGTGAAATATACGGACAGTTCCTTAGACGATGTAGATAGAAGGATCACAGGCGTTTTTCAGTGTCCCAACACTGTGAAGAGAAGGAATCTGTCAATCGCGGCGGTCCGGAACGGTAGTCCTAGCAGGAGCCAAACCTTTCTGGAGCGCCGCCGGGCTGCTGGAGGAAATAAGCATAACGTCGTATTAGACGCTGTCGGTACATGTCCGAGTGCCACAAGGCAACCGGGCGTACGTCCAAGTTAACAATGGGATCTTCCATTGTGCATTAGCCGTATTCCTTCAAAGTCTTGGTAATCTCCATGGGAGGCGGCTCACTGGTGGCGGAGATCGACGCAGTGTAACCGAACACCGGGCATGGGAAACGCCGGCCACTGAGGATCACGACTGTCATACCGAGCATGGAACCCGGGAGCTTCTCAGTGCTGAATTGGTAGTCAAAGCAAGGTGTCGTTATTGCCGATCTCCATACTATGGAAGAGGGGAGAACAAAATCTACCTATTTAGCAAACGGCGCATTCACACGAGCCCGGCAGGAGCTTATGTGTAAAATTTGCAACATTTTGGCCTTAGATAACATCCGCCAACATCGCAATTCTGATCGAGTAACATCGAGGTGTTAGTCATGGCCTAGGAACCTCAGCGGCTGGTACGTGAGTTGTACGTTGAACCACCTGCATGGAAGTGATCAGCTCAGCCCCCATAATATACAAATCTTGCCAATACGACGCATGCGCGAAAGAACAGAACCTACAAAGGATGTCTTCTCGGAAATTCTGCAGGCTCATCGTCTCAATGATGGGCGCTGTGACCCCGGGCTTGTTCTTGATTCAGGCCGCCGAGATCTGGGCCATGCTTACGCCCTTCTTCGCGTGCTCCTCTGCAGAGCAGAGATGGCAGCTCAACAGCGTTGTCCGAGGTCGCAACACACTTCGAAACATACTCGGTCGGATGGAGTCGTAGGGGTCCAACAGGTGTGTGCTGCAACTCGTCAAGTTAGAATTAAGGAAAGGATAGTGACATAACCGATGATTGAGGTACTGACCTATGTCCCATGTGTCTCAACGTAGCGGAAAAGCGTTCGTGGGCCAACAACCAAAATCATCCAAGAGATGATCGTCAAGCAAGCCTACCGTAATACTCATGTCAGGAAGTCTGTGTCGGTCGAGACATGCTGAACTAAGTTTGAGCATTGGCATAGAGGGGCGGCGGTGGACCGCTGACGGCCGACAGTGCGGCGAATGTAGGCCCGCCAAAACGATGTCCATGCCGAGAACACTTTGCGGTATGCGAGGACAAGGAATGACAGCGAAGCACATGGAGCTGGATACGCCCTCAGAGGGCACATCGCATGATTACGCCTCCATTAGGTGGAACGATTGGGCTCAGTCTACGCAGTATGATATTCAATAGATGCAATAAACGCTAACCTGTCCGTCGTGAGTCGTGAGGTGAGATTTGCTGCACCATAATACCCCCATGGACGTTGGAGCCAACGGCACAAGAGTAGCAAACATACGCGGGGACAGACGAGACGTTGTATAAACTTGGTGTACAAAAGGCAGACTTCTCGCTGTATCTATGAGGCAGATCACTCATCAGCTTGCGGCAACCAACGCCGATCACAAGACGTAGCATCCCCCGCTCACAAGATTTAACTCTTTAGTCGCCTCGTGGGAGGTCCAAATGTTCAGGACCGAAGCTGTCAGGAAGCAGTTCTGCAATGCTCGTTTCTTTTACGCCACCGGTGACGTCTCCCTCCGCAACCCGCTTATCATAATCCGCCGGGATGAGGAGGATGGGCATGCTTTGCGCGCAGAATTCGCGGATCACTTGGCGGCACATGCCGCAAGGCGAGATCGCGGATGCAACGTCGCTGTGGACAGGCATCAGCGGGGCGTACGTGTATTGACCGAATGAAAAATGTCCGCACCTGACAACAGCGAGGGCAGTGAACGAACGGTTGCCTTCACTCTGTCGGGGAGTATGAGCCGCTCAGGCTCACGATACAGAAGTCGGACTCTGCACGCACCACCGCCTTCACGAACGCGGTTCTTTCCGCACAGATAGTTCCACCTGATCACGACTGTCAGCTGGATTCCGTGATGTTTTCTCTCATTTACTTACCATAGGATGCATTCTCAATGTTTGCTCCTTTGATGATGTCGCCAGTGGTTGTCAGGAGGGCCGCACCCACGCGAAAGTTGGAGTATCTCGCATACGCAAACTCCTTAGCTGCGTTAGCGCAGGTGCTTCAGAGATAAGCCAATTACACGAGACAACGTCACGTTGCTAACACACCTTCAATTGTGGCCTTGATGAGTCGACTCCTGTCGTCTGGATGTATGGAGAATGTGTTGACAGACATGGTGGTCGAAGTAGGAAGTCTGCTCGGTCCAGGAACGTTGATAGCGCCTATCTCTCCATTTTCTGAAACTATAGGGCTTCCCGAAGTTCACAATATGCCTGTCACTAACACGCGTCTCCGCAGGATTATTGAGGCATAAGAGGCAGAGGAGTTCTTGAATGCTGATAATGGCAATATATGTTCTCCTAAATAGCTGTGAACGGTTGTTCAGGGCTGAGATAGACGGAATGTGCAAGGACAAGGCAACCCTAACCTGAGGTATGTGGGATCCGGGAGCAGCCGAGCGTGGTAAAACGACGTCGGGAGAGGTCGTCACTGTCCTGGCCGACGGCCCCGTCATTCCCAACAGCGACCTCCAACCTCCCTCGTCTTCGCGCCCTCTTTACCATGGTGCGCCCATTTGCCGCCCGCCTGGCGCAGGCCATACGCCCTCGTCGCGCCCCTCAGTCCCACCCTCCTTTGCACCAGCAACAGCGCTTCGCCTCGTCGACCCCAAGCACGGAGGAGCTCCAGAAAAAGGCCCAGGACGCCCTTTCGTCCGTCCAGAAGGGTTTGGGACAGGCGTTGGAGACTGGAAAGAGGTTCCTTGGTCCTGTTGGAGAGAGGGCGGGTACTCTGCTTGGCTGTACGTGGAAGTCTATTCTCGCATCATCTTCGCATTTTCCTGTGTGCTGGCTTCAAGTGTACCAGCTTGAAGCAATTGCGCGCAGAATATGTCGAGAGGGCACATTTCATTTCATACGTCGTGTACGAGCTAGGAGTTGACACTTCGTCAATGTTTCTGTAGCTTACCGTGAACCTCTGGCGTACAACTTCGCCGTCTTCCGGGAAGTCCTCAAGCAGGTCTACATCGCTGAGCGCCTCCAGCCTCCTCCCCTCTCCGCGTTCCAGTCCGTATACGCGTCACTATGGTCTCGCGCGACCAATCTCCAGTTCTACCGCGAGCTCCTGCGCTCAGGTGACCTGGCCAAGGTTGGTATCTATGCCCTTGAGGCATACGGTATCTTCAAGGTGAGTTGGCATCCCCGCGTTTGTGGAAGAAGTGTGCTGAAGGGTCCTGCCCAGGTTGGAGAAATCATTGGCCGGAGAAGTCTCATCGGGTACAACATCCAATAGACTCGCTGCACCCGTTTCCGATGAACATGTAGACCTTCTTAATTGGACTATGTAACTTGAACATGCCGTGCGTCAGCGTGAAACAAGTCCAATGCTTGCATCTTCGTCTCGACTACATCCATATGGGAAACGAGGGAAGTGGCCTGTCAGCGTCCTGGTACGTGGCACATATACAATGCGCATCTTCCTCTTTGAGGGGAATGTGAGTGCCCCTTCAAGTAGTTTTGCACCATTGCTTCGTCTGCCCTCGTCTCTCAAGCTTTTAAGCTCGAACTTCTTTCTCCCATCCGGCGTCTGGACGATGCAGCCGTCCCCTAAAAAACCTCAAGCCGGTGAAGTATCTGTACCGAGTAGGATGCATTCCACAATCACATTGCTATGTGCGATATTTACCGGAAGGGCGATTCGCAGAGGACGTCAAGGTTTTGTAAGCCAATAACGTTCGCGAAGTGTTGTCCCTCGATAATCAGCTACAAAATCTAGACAGCCGAAGCGATGTACGAATGCGCGGACGCGGTAGTTTGTGATTTGTAGCGGCGCGGGTCGCTTGCAGACCCGTTGTGGACGTCTGGCGCCCGTACCGGGCTGATGACTGGCCGTGTGCCACACAGTACTGTTCAACTTGCTGGCAGCTGTGGCCTCCTAACCATCACGATATACCAGTGCTAGTGTCTAGCGTCATACGCCGACGCAAGTATCCCATCTTGCGACTATCTCATGGCCTCTACTGATACAAGTCACGTTCTAGACCAAGTCAGAGCCAGACAAACCGCGATGATGAGTGTATGGAACAAGATCCCCTTCCCAGCCATCGCTGAACACTTGCCCGTTACGGATCGGAATGTCCTCGCTGGGCTTGCCACTGCATCGGACGTCCATGCTTGGACCATAGCCAAGGTGGACGAGTACCGCAGGCTCGCCTTCGTGCTTCTTTCCATATACAATGTTGCCACCCCCATTCATCGACTCCCCACCGAAATCCTCGAGCAGATCTTTGAACGAAGGTGGGACAACCGCGCTCGCCTGCATCTCTCCCACGTCTGCCGTCGATGGCGCGACAATCTTCTCCCTAGCGCTCGATTCTGGGCAGGCGCATTGGAAAGCGAAGAGTTCGACGTGTCACAGGCCATCCCGCCATATTTGAAGGCCCTCCTCTCGCGCGCCAAACATAATCCTCGTGGCATCAGTCTTCGCTTCTGGTCGTTCCCCCTTTGTGTCGAGTCATTGACCTTGTACTTTGACCGGCTGGTGTTGCTGCAGGTCGCCGCAAACGAGGACGATCTACCCGACGGGCTATGGCCTGCGCTTCGTTCGGGAATGCCGCGTCTACGGGACCTATGCATTCAGGTATTGGTCACAAGGCGGGGATTGGACGAATGCTCTGACCCAAACAACTATAGTCGGTGGGCCTGGTTTTACGATCCGTACGAGTGCACGGGATGGAGCAAGCCTTCCATGTTGTCCGCTGACCATCTCCCCTCACTCACTCGGTTGACCTGTCCCCCTAGTATCCTCGGACACTTCTCCGATATCCTCTTCAGACATGTGAAGCTACAGTGGTGGGAGCTGGTGGTACCTGACCACATCAAACAGCCATACCACGAATGGATCGAGACGCTCCGTGCTCTCGTGGATCATGACGCTCTAGAGACATTAGAAGTCATGCCATGGGATTTCGCTGCCCAGATTCCATCCCGGACTTTTGCTCCTGCGACATTCCCTCTTTTGCGTTACCTTCGCATCGAAAACAATTTTGCTCAGGAGATTGTCCAGTTGATGACCTTGCTCCTCTTCCCGGTCACCACCCGCATCCATCTCGTCAACAGCTCGTCGTCCTACGATCCTAATATCTCCGAGCTCCTCCCGCAAGAGGATGATGCAAAGCTTCGCGCGATTGTGGGAGCCGTCGATTGCGTGCACATCGAACAGGCGCAACTCGTTGACACTAACACTCCCGATTCCTACCGAAACTTCTACTTCATCCGATGCTACGCTGCCGACCTCGAACGTCTCCGCATGGACAAGTGCACCTTCTCTCCGGATGGTTTGATCGATGTCTTCCGCGATCACGCGCGGGTCACACGTCTGGTGCTCAGCCTCGAAGAGAGCGGCGTTCCCCTAGACTTCCGCGCATTCCCGCAGCTGGAGGACCTCGACGTGAGCGGGCCGTACGTGGACTATACGCTGGATCTGCTGCGACCGATCCAGTCGAGCCGAACAGAGCGACCAATGAATACCATTTGTCCTTCTCTGGCAAGGCTCGTTGTCCGTCTGCGAAACCCAGTCTCTCCAAAGGAGGCGTCTACAGAGTTCGAGGATGTTGTTTCAGGAGACCGGTGCTCTGGCCTGCGAGAGGTCCTTGCGCGACGTGCGACTCCGTACCGAAACCGTCTCTCCTATTTAGAGATCAATCTGCCCCCGCTCAAAGAGTCGGGACTCGGTCGCTCTATCTCTCGGACCACTATCAGTGGTCTGCGAGTGCTGGTCGACGGGCCCGTCATCGTGAAGTCCGGCGAATAATCCGGATACGACCTCGTCCAAAAGAATTTAGGGTACCGTAATAGAGAGTATCCCACCACCAATGTCGACGATCGCTATTGTTCAGTAACATTAGAGCTTGCGGATCCAGTTTGATTATATGATAGCACAACAGACAAAGAAGAGTATATCTTGCGTCCATTCAGAACACGGGGAGCGCCATGACATCCCTACTTCGCGTGCACGGTGCTTGAAACCTCGGTCTTGATGTCGAGCACAAATCCCCGCGCGCCCTTTTTCAGAGCCTCGGGCAGCAGTTCACGTCCAAGACAAACACGCCTACGTCGGGATCTTGGCGCGCACGTTGTCCTTCCGATAGCACTACACCGTGGCGCGCGACCTGCGCCATCGAGTAAGGGCGCATGAGCTGCGCGAACCGTGTCCCGCAGGTTGGTTCCCAATCGCAGCGAATACTACTGCAGTCATTGGAACTAACGGAAGGAAATGTTTTTAAAAAATGAAGTCGCTCGGGAGGAGCCCCTCTAGATCGTACAAGATTATGCGACAATGGTGATGTGATGCATGTTGACGTAGGGATCCGACGCTGTGGCAGGCTGTCCTTCGCAAATGGTGATGGTGGAGGTAGTCGATTTGCCTTCCATAGTGGCAACTTGTGGTATCTGCAAGCCCTCACCGATTGTGTGGGCCTTCTCTCTTTCCCGGCGCGCACCTGGCGTTGCAGAGCATGGGTCGATGGCGTGATGCAAACTTGGTAGTCGTATACGACTGCGAACTCGATAGTGTGCTGTAGATCACGTTATAGATTCTACAAGGGTCGCACAACCAGATGTTGAGCATGGGTCACCGGGTGATCCAAGTATGACTCCTTGCCTTCCGGCACGTCAGAATGTCTCTGGGGTCGAGCTTCAACAAGACTCTTCTGCGGTAAGTTTCTCAGAAAACATTCCGTATGACTGGCTAAAATGACGAGTATATTTATAGTGCCGCGGCGATGTCGGAGTGAAGACCGGCGATGCGGTGTGCATCTCAATACCGAATGCCGGGCTGCTTTCGTTGAGATAGCTTTCGAACTGGACTGCCTAAAAAAGCGTGATTGTGCTACAGAGCAGGACATCGTTGCAAGGACGGGAGGACCGCAAGTTGGGAGGACCGACACGACAGCTTATACCGCCGCACGGGCCAGGCTAACACGTGCCACCAGCGCTTCCTTTGCCCGAGGCCCATAAATTTGCGCTTGCGTCTTCTCAATCTCTCAACTCATTCCGGACTCGCACTATTGTCCCCCTGCGACATAGCCTTCTTTCTCGCAGGAGTCTACCGCAGGTCCCAGACGGAGATCATCCGCCCCAGCTGGAGCGCACGCTATCCTCGGGAACGTCGGACACGACGAGGACGTGCTTTTCCTTACCAGGGGTGGGACACCATTTCGATGTCATTCTGCGTTCTCCTTCGCTTTCTCATCTACGTACGCTCGGTGTGGTACACATTCAATCAATAGCGCTTGAAGGGCTTGTAACGCGATAGATGAACAGATCACACCCCATTAGGAGGCAAGGTGCGGTAAGCCGCGCAAGGACGGCCAACCTTCGCTCTCTGCTCGCCAGCCGGTCAAGCGCCGCAGTTTACGCTGAACACTGCATATGGCTGCTAGTATCAAGCGAGGTCAACCGTACGAGTAGTGAGATTGTTATATGTTCAAGCTATGTAATGCTAAGATGCATGCCTGCCGAATCATAGAAAGACCGTTGTAACGGACCCTCTCGAGTCTCTGACCCATCACGATGCATACGGCATCAAAGTGCAGCGACGAGAGCGGTTGACGGGTCCAAGTCCATGGACAATCAGGCTGGCGCGCCTCCGTAGCTGGCGGGAGGTGCGTCTTGAGCTTGACAGATGGGTGCGCCCGCCGACGTATACCAGGTATCGAGCTTGGACCTCTGGCGTGTCCTATGTGTCGCAGGCGGGGAGCCGTCGCCCACTGTGGGTGTCGCACCGTTGTCTTCAGCGTGGTGCCGCGGACGCAAGGGTTGATCGCTGCTTGGGACGATCCGTCCGCGACGTCATCTGCATCGGGGAGTTCCAGCCGCTGGTTTATCAGACGAGACGCGTCCTTTATCGACCGGCGAATGAACGAGTAATGGTCACTGGTTTACGCAGTAAACACGAGCGGCGTCCGAGGATCTTCTGGATCGCTGTCGCGCGAGGCGGCGAAGGATCCAGAGGAGGCTAACGGAGGGGCACCGATGAGCTTCACATGACGAGGCTCAGACGAGCCCTGCGGCGCTTGTAGACGACCGGCTGCTTGACGGTCTCGATCGGGCCGTCGACGTAGTCCGTCACGCCGAAGGCGATGATGACGATGGTCTTGACGACGTTTTGCACGGTCGTTTGTTCGAGTTGGTGTCCAGAGTCTGAAGAGCGCGAACTGCGAACTGAAGCTACTCAAGTGTCAAAGCAAACTCGGAATCGCCGTTGGCGTTCACAGTTGCTGCAGAGGGGCTATGAAGGCCGCGTCGAGGAAGGTAAATACGCTCAGGCCGCATGACGCAAGTATAGTTGCTACTCAGTGGAGAGGGTTTCGTCAGATCCCAACGGCTTCAACTTTCCTGAGAGCAAGTTATGGCTTAGGAGCACAGTGGCCGGGAACAGCACTGAACCGGACTAACAATCGGCCATCGTAAAGCCACCATCGCGAATGATAATACCGGCGATCCTATAGACGTACATCCAGAACGGAAGCGCGAAGGACAAAGTACAAAGAGCCTATACGCGAAATGCCAGAATTGCTAAACAAGACGGCCGGGTGTTCTGCGCCGCGCACAGTCGTGGCCGAATCATGAAACATGACGTGCAGATCATGAACGACTATACGAACGAACTAATCGTCCACAACATCAAGGAAGACAAGGAAGAGCTAACGTACAATCAAACCTAGACATACATCCTTCCGGGTCGGACCGAGACGACAAGACACTTGCATATCACAAACCCTCCGTGAAACGACTCTGTTGGCCAGCTTCTGCAGAATCTCCCTCATGCTCATGCTCAGCGGCCCCCGCGCCTTCGTCGTCGTCCGCAGGCCCCGGGCCAGGCGTCGAGGCGTGGGCGGGTTGTCCCTCGGGCGCCTTCTCCTGGCGGCGGCTCAGGCGGCGATTCAGGCCTGCGCCATCTTTCTTGTCGACCTACGTGCACCACCATCAGCGGACGGACGACGAGGCCCAGCAGTCAAGAAATTGCGCACAGGGTAGCCGTTTGCTCCATTATCGCGCGCGGAGACCGCCGGCCCATGCGAATACTCCGGGGGTCCTGTCTCCTCGCCTTCGCCATCGGCTAGGTCTCTCGCCTCGACGTAAATCGCGTCATCGTCATCGTCCGCCTCTTCTTCGATACTGCTCCCTTCTTCAGTCTCCTCACCATCGTCGTCGCTTGTATACCCCGCAGCGCGAACGGCTGCTAAAACAGGACCGTCGCGCTCCATCTGCTCGCTCGCGACGAGATACCGGGCGCAGAGCATCCGTATGTCGTTCCACCACTCCATCATATCATCATGCGAGCGTGCGCGGAACGCCCATGCACGGCCGGTGCTGTGGCCCCTGCCGATGAGCGAGTCCTTCATGTGGCGGAACGAGCCCGAGTTCGTCGCACCCGTGCCGTCCTTGCGCTCCTCGATGTGGAACTTGTGCGACTTGGCGGACGAGGGCGAGGGCGGGCCGAGGGTGCACAGAGGAAGGAAGAGCGAGAAGAGCGGCTGGTGTCCGACGGCGGGGTCGGACGAGGCGTACTCGTGCAGGAAGCCGGCGGCGGTGAGGACGTAGTAAGACTCCCTGTACGTGCGCGTGTAGCGCTTCTTACGCTCGAGAAGGCCGATGTGCACCGGGAGCACGCTCGGGTCATCCTTGCTAGGGTACGTAATGGCTTGTGGGTCACGCAGAGGAGTTTCGGGGTCGACGAGGTGGTCTTCACGCGCGGCGAAGGTGATCCACTCACGGTCTGGAGGGAGCGCGGACATGTCGGTCTGGAGATGGTTGAAGAGCTCGCCGATGCTGTTGTCCATGCGCGTCCGCCACTCGGAGAACGTCGCCCACGCGGACTGGATCGCCTGTACTAGAGATGCCTCGAACATAGCCGAGGACGCCTGCGTGAGGAGCAGCGACTTTTGGAGTGCATTCTCAGTGTGGACCTGTTTCACGAGCTGGCGGAAGACGGCTTGGTTGGCGACGTATGGATCCGTCTTCGCGGTGATATTGAGAGGGGTGTTCTTGTAGATGGACACATTGGTGCTAAGGTCTCCGATGAGCTTGGCAGACAATTCGCGCTCCTTCGCGACTGCCGTTGCGAGTTTTCCGGTATCATTTTGGATATTCTGAGAATGAAGGTTCAGTACGCAATGCATATTCATCAACGATGCGTTGTGGCGAGCTAGCGCAGGACGACTTTGAACTAGGATGCTTCACGATCTCCAACCACCCCCCGCTGCGCCGCTTACACCATACGGTGCGCTACAACGCACCTCGCAAGACACCGCCAGAGGAGATATAGGATATATCTCACCTTTATATGCGCCTTGATTTCTGCCTTAAGCTTCTGGAGGTGCTGCACAATAGACCCGTCGACTGTGCGACCCAGATTCGCGTGCTGGTCGGCAATCGCACGCGTCTTGTCGCGAATGCCGTAGAAAATGTCCTACATCCGAATGCGCACATTGAGTAAGATCTCTGGTACGAGAAGGACAGAGACGCACCTGGAGACCGCCCTCACCCAGGAACTGATTGCCAGACCGGAAGGGGACCTGGATGATGCCCGCGAGTTTGGTCATTTCGCGGGCGATATTGTTCTCTATGTCTGCAATTCCCTCAAAGTAGGAGATGAGCTGCTTGACGATGGCCTTCCAGGCGGTGAAACGCTCGATGAGGATGTCGGAGGGGCGGAGGTCGTGTGCGGCGATATTCTTCTGGATGAGGGATTGGCTGCGAGAGATGGTCGAGCCATGTCTGCTTGCTCTGCTCGCTGGGCGCGAGAGAGAGGTGGCGCGGGAGATAGAGACGGGTTCGTTCATGGCGGTGGAAAGAGTGTGGGGGGAGAAGGGACGGAAGTAGTCGCATATATATTCTGTAAGCGTCGATGGCGGGCGGAGTCGACATCATTGGCGCCTGCTGTTCTCTGACGTCATCTTCTCTGGACCGCCAACTCCAGACTGACAAGTCCGTCGGCCGCTTTACTCGTTCAATCATCGTTTATAGTAATGCGAGTACATGCATAGATGAGCCTCTCTTACACGAAACAGGTCCCTCAGAAGAGGCTCACAGGGTCAACATATCTAGATGAGACATGCATCGCGCACAGAGGCGTCCACGATGTTCCGAATACGCCTTGGGCTTAGCCTTCATACTTCCTAGGCACGCAAACAGATCCGTCGGAGTGCATAAATATAACACGTCTGCTATCAACTCATCATGCATCTTTCCCCACTGATCTTCGCACTGTATCCGCGCAGTGCAAGAAGAAAGGAACTGTTGCCTCGTCTTCACGCGTAAGCTGATCCACCATTGTCCCGCCGACTTGGGGAATGCTTCGAAACACTTAGCGTAGTCCTCGTCAGACAGCTTCTCGACTGTCCCATCCTCGCGCGTAGCACCGTTGCGCAGGTACAGTGGTCCCTCGGTGCAGCACAAGTACAGTGCTCCAAGCGGGATCTCCGGCTGACCGAGCAGTCGACAGAGGTTCACCGCTTCGACCGCGTCTGTCGTTTCCATGCTAACATGGTGCCGTTTCTCTGTGTCGGGGGGTTGGCTCTAGGGCTTGCCAAGGGAACTCCGGTTTGAGATGTGACGAATCGCAGGCATTCACACTTCTACTGATTCTCATTGGCACATTGGCACGGTACCAAACGGTTTCGTGCAAATCAATCATAGTACCTACGACGGCTACCTCTCGTTGGCTCACGGGACAGTGTCCACGAAGAGCCGGGCGGCCCCGCATTCCGCAAGCCACAATTCGAGTACGGTAGTACGTAAGCCTGTTGGGTCGCAGGATACACAGTGTACAGTCGTTGTGATCTACAAATCAAAGACCCTCTTTAGATAATCCTCACGCTCGATACAGCAGCATAGCCCTTTGAGATTGGAGGTACAGTTCACGCAGAGGCGATCGCTATACTGTACATAAACCGCGAATTTGACCTTCCTGACACGCACCGAAGTGAACAGATCCGTCACTACGGGCACGTAGTGCTCTGTTGCGTCCTCGGCATGCATCATCCTAAACACATCTAGGCATGCTCCCGGGCGGGAGCACTCGGGCGACGAGCCCGACTCCTTCCAGTGAGCGGGGAGAGACTGGACATCGGTCGAGCACGTCGACAGCAGCTGGGGGATGGCTTTGAAGCATTTCAAGTAGTCCTCGCTGGAGAGTCGCTCGACCGTGCCATCCTCCCGAGGAACGCCATCCCGCAAGTGGAGCGCGTCCCCCGCGCAACACAGGAACAGCGCGAAAGGTAGGATATCTGGCCGGCCCAGCAGTCGAGCAAGATTGACCGCTTCGATCGCATCTTCAATCGTGGCGCTAGTGCGCTGGATCACTTGGTGCATTGACCAAAAGGCTTCCCAGTTAAGACCCGGTATGGTCAGCTGCCTCTTGCCTAACACTTGGAGCGTGTGAGGCCATCCGCGGAAGAATCCTTCGATCCGTTGAGCAGCGGCTTCCACCGCTGCGTCGGCCTGGTATTTGTGGCCGACACGGCAAATAGCGGCGAGCATACGAAAGGAAGGCCTATATCCGGAATTAAGGAAGCTAACGCCGCAACGGTAGGGCGGTGTGTAAGAATGATGTCGAGACGGCGACTCGTGAAGGAAAAGCCATACTCGAAGATAGGTCTGATCACCAGACGGAAGAAATGGCGAAGGTCACTCGCAGAGTCCGATACACGCACGATCTGGCAGCCATCCATCGTCTCGGCGTTCTCAGGCTGTGGAACGGAAAAGAGGTCGCGGAAAATGGGAGAGACGGATGAGAGGATGCTCTTGTGGAGTCGGAACCCGATATCCTGGGCAATGATGACGATGTTTCCATCCTCAAACCAGAAATCCTCATCCTTTTGCATTTCTCGACGACGGCCGGTGGGCAACGTGGTCAACAGAAGATAGCGAGGTCGGAGGATACGGGGAAAGCACGTAGATCGTTCTATCAAAAGCTACTCATCAATCGACTCTCAGAGAGAACTAGAGGACTGCGTACTTACTCTCAGTTATAGCTGGAATAGCTATCACAAGAACGGATACCGACACACTGAAAGATAGAGGGTGTCGATCGTGCACGACGATTAGAAGACAAGAGTAAAGCGTGAGACAGCCGCTGCGGTAGGACGCGACGTGTGACACCTCAATGGCCCTCGATGTCACGAAGCTCCTTCGTTCGGGTCGCCGGAAGATCGGGCAGAAGGCATCCTGCTGTGAGTCCTTCAGTGGACAAGCATTGAACGTTCTCAGAGGCCGTTTCAAGCCATCCTACGTGATAAGCGCCAGATATGAGGCCAATGGAACGCGGCGCGGACCCTCAGCGCCAAAACATGTCTTTTGAGTTGACTCAGACCGCGATGCTGTCCGGCGCATCGCGCGCCGCAGACTATGTATATCCTCGAGCTCATCACTGTGAGCATGAACCGAATACAACGAAATCAACTTGGTGTATACATTTCAACTTGAAGTATATATGTCATGCATATATGTGCGTGTCTTGACGCTGGATGCCCTAACATCAGTCCGGAGTACACCTAGAACTTGAAGGATATCGACCAAGTCAAGACTGGTATGCATCGCGAAACGCTTTTAAGCTATGACCCTTCTATGTGCCATCGAAGCGAAGAGTTCGTCTGACGCAATCACATCTTGTTCCCCTTTATACACCGCGATCATGACAGTGTTGGAATATTACAAACAACTTCTCAACAGCGCAGTCAGACATTGCCGAGGGTCTTGTGCAGACCGGAAGGACAGAGCGAACATGGGCCGCAGGCGCAGATGAGATCCTGGGGATCGCTTGGATGCACTTCAGGTACTTAGTCCTCGTTAGACAAGGTATTGTCCAGTCCTTTTTCGTCGGAGGCACAGAGAATCGCACCAGTCTGATGCGAAACATAGAAAGAGCGAGAATAGCATCATATCCAGCCAAACTGCCCCAATGATATCCGTCCGTTTGGATTCCCGGTGCTTGCTCCGATAATCGCGTCCCCGGCCAAAGCTATGAGATTCGTCCTCTTGTCTCTGAAAGCTGCGTATACTATCATTCACCGTCATTCAGGAAGTCTGTAATATGGCTGGTTCATTCTGCGGTATAATACGCTACAGCTCGAAAACTTTTGTCAGAAAGGCCGCCTCACCGCCATACTCTATGACATCGAGTCTGAGCACACATCTCGAACAGAGGCATAGATAGTATGTCGTATAGGCCACGGGCTTGGTACGCAAAAAGCGAATCGACGCGAACAAATCCGTGACTACTGGCACGTACTTTTCTTCTATAAAGTCGCGGTGCATCATTTCAAAAACCTCTGCGCACTGGCCTCCATTGGTGCAATCTGACAGCACGCTAGCGGTCATAGAACGAGCGAGGACAGAGCGTATCTTATCTGAGCATGCCGCCCGTAGCTTAGGGATAGCCTGGATGCATCTCAAATAGTCCTCGCTGGAGAGTCGCGAGACGGCTCCGTCCGGCCGAGGGACACCATCGCGCATGTGTAGCGGATCTCCCGCGCAGCATAGGTACAGCGCGAAAGGTAGTATGCTCGGCCGACCAAGCAGTCGAGCCAGACCGACGGCTTCGAATGCGTCTTGAATTTCCACAGCCGTGGGACAGAGGCGGTTGTGCGCCCACCAAAACAACTCCCAAGTCAAAGGCATTCTACCTCTGTTCTTTGAGATGATTGTCGCCGCTGTGCTAGGCCAACGGGCGAAGAAGTTTTCGATGCGTGAAGCCGCCGCATCAACAACTTCGTCGGCCTGATATTTGTGTCCGATGCGGCATACTGCAGCCAACATACCAAAGGCGGGCTTATAGTCATGGCGGAGATGACTAGGATTTCAGCGGATGTAACCCAATAGCAGTCGCAACTTATCAGCGATCTGTCAACTCTGCAGTAGAGCGTCACCTCACCTGAAATCAGGCTTAGTCACCGCGCGGAAGAAATGACGAAGATCCGTGGCAGGATCTGGGAGGCGGATGACAGGGCAGTTGTCCATGGTCTCGCCATCCTCAGGTTGAGGGACGGAGAACAGGTCCTTGAATACGAGCGAGGCTGCCGAGAGGATACCTTTGTACAGTCGGAATGCAGTGTCCCCAGCGACGATGATGATATTCCCGTCCTCGAACCAGATCTCCTCGTCTCGCTTGGCCTCGGGCGCAAGATGACAATCGGTGGGAGACATGACGAGGGCAGATATAGATCAGGATTGGATATCAATCTAGTATGCATCGTCAGTCAACCGACTCCTGTAGCTGATCACGGTGTACTCACTCTAAGATCGCAACTGTCGAGGGTTGAGCAGCACGATCGTAGTTGGTGAGGACGATGGAGATGTGAAACAAAGATGTCAGCGCTGCTGAAGTAGTCGTGCTGCTTTGTGCTGCGGTACCGCGTGGGGTCGACCATGCATGTCAGCACTGGGAGAAGTCATCGTGGCCGTGAAGCTAACCGGTCCGAAGTGTCCGCCTGCAGAGCTCCAGAAAGTGTCGAATCAATCGTCGTCCTCCCCAAACAGGCGTTAGACAGGAGAAGGAACTGCATTCATACAGATCTCAGCACCGCTCGTAATCAACACACTCGCAGGCACCACCTCACCTGCCTCATCGTCCCAACACTCAGGGTCCACAACGGGCCCCGAAAAGGCCTGCACAACGTTCCGCACGATCCTCGGTCTCACAACCTCCTGGAAAACCACCAACACACGCGCTCTCCACGCCCCGCACACCGCCCGCTCCCTCCACGCCCGCGGGGGCACCCTCCTATTCTCGTCCCGAACGAGCCCGTCCCACAGCGGCACCGCGAACCGCTCCTGTTCGCACTCCCGCAGCATTTCCCCGCCCGCTAGGCGCCGTGCGGAGCGCGACCTCCCCGGCCTAGGGAAAGGTAGAGGCGAGGGCGGGCAGCGCGCGCACGCAAGGGAGATAGTCCGCGTCCGAGAGGCGCTCGAGGCGCCGGTCCTCCCGCCGCGCCCCGTACCGCAGGAGGAGGGGGCTGCCGGAGCGGCAGAGGAAGAAGGCGAGGGGAAACGTTTCGGCGTAGGCGTAGTCCCCCGGGGCTTCGGACGCGGGTGAGGTTGACGGCCTCGATGCCTGTCGCGCCGGACATGGGCACGGCAAGCCCGGCGCGCGACTTGGGCTGGGATTGGATGTCGGCCGAGGAGCATTGCGAGGGCCACGAGCCGAGGGGGGCGAGAGAGGAGGAGAAGCGGCGGAGGTGGGAAGCGGCGGCTTCGAGGAGGCGGTCGGCTTGGTATTTGTGCGTAATGCGGATCGTGACGGCGAGGCGGGCGAAGGGGAGCTTGTGGTCGGGGTCTAGGAACCTATGCGGGCGCGGTTATGGTTCTCGTCGATGAACAAGGGGTGTACGGAGGGCTGCTGGAGAAGTACTCGGCGGATGACTTGGGGACGACGCTCAAGAAGTGGCGGAGGTCCGCTAGGGAGTCGGAAACTCGTCCATGGTCTCGATTCCCTCCAGCTGCGGGAGGGAGAAGAGGTCCTCAGATACGGAAGAGATGGATGAGAGGATGCCTTGATATATTCGAGATGCAGTATCATCGGCCACGATGTCGAGGTTGCCATCGTCGTACTAGATCTTGTGGGCTCGCTTCGGAGCCTGATGCTGTGGCGGGCTGGGGGAGACGAGGAGCTAACAACATACTGGGCGCTTATGCACAAGGACTGCAATTACTGTTACGGAACAGACGAGATGAACCATGTCTACGTACGACGGAGCTTCCGCGCTCCCGCCAAGGCCAAGAACAGAGCATTGAGAGGGAATCGCAAGGCTAGCATAGGTGACGACGCAGAGAGCGTTGCAAGAGATGCTGAAGTGCGCACAGGAGGGGCGTAATAAGAAAACACTTGCAGCTATATGCGACAAGCCTCATGGTTGATGGACGAGTCGGATTGAGAGCTACTGAAACGTTCCTAGGCAGCTGGGAGAGGACCAATTTCGCTGAGGAAGCTGAGGAACGCCGCAATCAGAAAGACGGTGCGCGTCCATGGGCCTGAGCCTGAGCAGGACACACAGTTGTGAGAAGCAGGACGGCAAGCGGCTATCGCATTCTGCCCGTGCCTGCGTCACGTGCGTGGAGGAGCGATACGGGCGGCCCAAAGAGGAAGGGACACGTCCGGTGGCCAGCAAAAAGTGGCCACACACATCTGGGCTTGCGCACTCCTCTCTCCTCCCCCTCCCCCTCCTCCTCCTCTTGCTCCCCCCCCACATCACCTTTGGTTTTCATCCTCCCCGTCTTCTGCCCACACAGTCCTGTCCTTGTCCTTTGTCTGCAGCCAGTCTATACCGGCAAGATGAACCCCGCCGTGCAGAACCTCGTCATCTCCCTTGGTGCCATGCAATGTCCGTGTGCCGTCCCCGTTTGCCTCTCTTGTGTCCGAACTGACGTCGCTCGTGCTTCTTCTACCCCGTGCTCGCTGCTACACTCCCGCTGTGACCAAATGCGCCGCCACAACACACGTCTGTCCGTCCGCAAAATCATACCGGGGCTGTAGTGGCCAAGAGGGTGCCGTTCGACGACCCCCAGGTGCTGACGTACGTCCGCATCGCATACGTCGCGACGCAGGTCCTCGTCCTCGGCGTGTACTACTACACCGGCCTGCAGGTGCGTCCTCTTTCGGCCTTACTCGTGGGGACAGGGCGCTCACGCGAGGGGCCCGCAGATCAAGAAGAAGAACGACCAGACGGTGCTCAAGTATGGTACGTCTCGCATGATGTCTCGAGTTCGTCGACGGGAGGGGCTGAACGCAAGTTGCGACGCACAGTCGAGCCGAACCCGATGGTACGTGTCCTGCTGGCGTGCGCTCAAGGGGCGGCGTTCACCCGTTTGTCTCCGACAGGACCCTGGCGCGAACAAGCTGGTGACGACGACCGTCCGGGACTACGACCTGCAGGAGACGTCGAAGCTCATGCGCGCGGTCTACTTCGGCGTCGCGATGATGGCGTTCATGCACCTCTACATGAAGTACGTCTCTGTCTGCGTGTCTACGAATTGCGCTATTCCCGCATCCGCACCCCGGTCTGACATGCTCGCCCCGCCAGATACACCCAACCGCTCTTCATCCAAGCGCTCATGGGCCTGAAGACGCTGTACGACGCGAAGCCGGTCGCGATCCACGTGCTGGGCAAGCCCGCGGAGGGCGACCTGAAGCGGCCGTTCAAGGCGGGAGGGATGTTTGGGGCGGCGTCGGACCCGCAGACGGACAAGGCGGCGATCGACGAGGCCGAAAAGAAGGTCGGCAAGAAGGAGGACTGATTGGTTGACCGCTAGCCGTGGTGCTTGTCGTGGCTCTGTGTGAGTGACTGCGCGTTATGTATGGTAGGATCTGTGCGTTAGACGTGGGTCGCAAAAATATCACCTGTTAATGTATGTTGTATCGGGCTCGCGCGAGGGATGTGCGACGTCGTATGCATGCTCAACAGAGGAGTCGAGGATGCGTTGATATCGCTGATACGCTATGGATACAGTTGCAAAGTCCGTCTTCAGGCAAGCCTGATCTCACAAGGTGCCAACGTCACCGTCGTTCCCCCGCGCTGCGCCGCTCTCGAACTGCCGCCGCCTAGGGTCCGCATAGGCCGAAGCGAGCCGGTCGGCGGTCTCTTCTTTGGAGTCGGGGTTACGCCCGTACGGGTTGAGCGGGTCGAAGTCCCGTTTTGCGTCATGGTCGAACGCGGCACGGGTGCGCGGGTCCGTGCCCTGTTTGGCGTCCTGGAGCTCGGACGCTAGGGGCCCGCCGTCGAGGGATTGGGTGATGAGGCCGGTGTCGTTGGAGGGGCGGGAGGGGTCGGCGCGGCGCTGGCTGGCGGGGGAGAAGGTGCCTGAGGAGCCGTACCCGCCTTCGGAGGTCGCTAGAGAGAGTGGGAGTGAGGATGGAGGGAGCGAGGGGATGAAGCGGAGAACGTACTGTCGTTCTCGGGCGGGTAGTTGGCGGTGGAGTAGTCGGACTGGTGGGCGAGAGCGTCGTTGTTCATGGTAGGGCAGGTGTGAGGTGAGTGGGGCGTGCAGTAACGGGGGTGGTCCGTATGGTAAGGTGAGTAGTGTGAGGATAGAGACATCAAATGGCCACAGCTTTTCTACTGGGTTGCGCGATGACGTCGGCCCCACGTGCGAGCGACAGACGCGTCGGTCGCTCCACCCCACGCGCCTTTGAGCATCCCTGCCTTGCCAGCGCTATAAGTATGCGCTTGCCACTAGTGTTGCCGCCAAGCCAGCTAAGCTAAGCCAAGCTCACGAGCTGGATTGAGCTGGGTCATCAAGCTGGAGCAAGCCAAGCTGAGATCAAGCTAGCTGGGCGCCAGCTTCCTGGCTTGCCAGCTGAGCCACCAAATATGGTAACAGGTCGCTCATTCACAAAGACGTTGTGGTATATACAACGTAACTTTTGTACATGAGGCAATTTTGTGCAGCTAGTGGAGACGATAACATATGAAGACTCCGTTAAGGTCCTTTAGACACGGAACGGGGATGTTCAGCGGTGCTGGTAGGCGGAGAGTTCTTGAATGGTCAACTGCTCAATGTGGGAAATATGGTCTCCAGTGAAGTCTAGCCGATAGGCGTGTCTCCACCACCTTGAAAACAAGAGCAGGCTTCGACAAGGAAGCAATGGGCTGACTGGAAGAACTGGAGTTAACAATAGCAGGGGTGTGGTCCAATAGGATACAGGGAGTGGGGATTTGCGAGATGGCAGATCAAGGATCAGGTATTGTAGTGGGTCGAAAGGATTCTATTCCACACTGTTGGCTATACTTAAGTACATCAAAGCTCGTACTGGATATTGACGGTGCTGGGCTGCGCAGAAAAGGAGGAACAAAGGCCATTTCAGAAAGGAGGGACGGCATGAGAGGACGGGTGGCAAGAGCGAGAGCGATGTTCTGTATCGCGTATCGCATAAAACGGCTTGATTTGGAAGGTTTATGTCATCCGTCCAGCCGTGGGCCAGCCAGCTTGGGGAACGGCTTGGAGTTGAGCTGGTCATGAGCTTGATTTCGGATCTATCGACCCGGCTTGGCTTGTTCCAGCAAGCCGGGCGTCTAGCTGGCAAGCTAGCTGGACAAGCCGGCTCAGCTTGGCGGCAACACTACTTGCCACCACGTTTGCAACATGGTCATCATGAGGTTTGCCAGTGCCGAGCCTGTATATATGCGGTGCTCAATAGGCGGGATCGCTCTGACTTTGCTCATACTGCTAGCGTTCCCGCCTACCCACATACAATATCGATTACCGTTCTCAACCGCGGCTCATTCCAGCCTCGTCGCGATACCGCACCTGATACACGACCTGGCACGCTCCACCCCAATATCGTCAGCATCCGACATGTAGGTTCAACACCATCTCTGTTCTGTTACTGGCTGACCCACACGACAACCCAATTTGTCTCAGTTTAGGGCACGGCATTCTGCTTTATTGAAACACAAGCTCACGAAGTCGCTGGCGTCCTACTGGCCTTCTCCATGATGCGTCGGGATATCCTATTGGCGTGCATGCCTGTTCTCTTCCTGCGCTGTCTTGCCATAATAAACCAACCCATCATCCACCATTTCCTTCCGAACATTGTGTGGCCGTTTGTGAAGTACGGTATAGATGTCCAGGGTAGCGGATGTCTGCCACTCAGGTTGTCCTTCCGTCCTTCCGCAAGGTCTCTCGCTCTCGCAGACGACTGCCCTGAAATAGTAGTCGTGCGCTATCCCGCTCTCGCTCAACATCGTCCCCTCTGCTACACGATTGATCCCCTTTCAGGTGGCGCGCTGGACAACGCCTTTTTTCTGACATGCGCGGAGTTCTATGCCACACCTGCACTCGTTGATAGTGAGGCTGCGCTGCAATTGACAGCACGGCCCACCTTGGTCGTCTAATCCTACGTATTCCACCCACGCCGCTTCCAACTACCGCATTCCTTGCTCCTCTCACCGCCTTCTCATACCAGCTATTCTACACACGACGGTATTCTCACAAGTACGCTGCAGAGCGTGAGGCCATCGGCGCAGTGGTCGGCACATGCACGCTTGTCTTCAGACGCTCAGGCTACCCAGCGATCGGAATCCGATGCTTCAATCGACGGCCGCGTGGCCACACCTTCGCTCGCTCGAGCTCAGCGGCGAGCATCCTGTAGGCTTACCGGAATCGACCTCTAATAAACCCGTGAGAATGCCCGAGCTGCGCGTCTTGGCCCTGGCGCAAGTTGGCTCTGCCCGCACATGTCGATCGGTAGCAAGTGTGACCCGAGCTTGAGGTGTTGGCGCTGGAGGGTCGCGCGGATGAGGTTGACAGTGCTCGCCTGCACCGCAGCATCAATAAATGGGGTTCCGCGCTTGAGAGAACTTGAGATGTATCGCGTTCGTAGGCGTAGGACGGAAGCGATTCCGCAGGTACGTCTCCGCCATCAGAGTGACCTCGCATTTACATACACTCGCCACGCTGACGACGACTACGCCGCAGGGCGCGCTCTTTCCAGATTCACCGCTTTGCGGAGTCGCTGCCTATGTACACTTGGACTTTGCATTCTCGGGATTTGCGTTGACCGTAGAGGACTCGCAAGGCCTCTTGACGGCTCACGCGACACGGATTGCACCTCCTGGACGAGATCAGCATGGTACACTGGGACAAGAAGGTGCGAGTAGCTATCCATTCCCGTCGGTGGAGAGCATCGCTGGAGGTCACTACAAGGCCGAACACTGTCGACTTTCGTGGAATGGTGTAAAATCAGCTCCGTGTGGCCACTCACCCAGGCTCGGGCCCCAATCGCCACGAATGGCTGCGATTGTTATGGCGAGTTCCCCGAAGTAAGACTACAACCAGGGCTCGCCGGTTACTCGGTCTAGTCTCCGTAGTAAAAGTTTGACGCCACCTTGTACATCGCGGTCTACATCACCCATCCATAGAGACATTCACGGTCCAATATCGCGTGGAAGGTGGGCGGGGTACGGCACAACTGCCCGTTTGACTAGGCCAGCCGAGACCGTGATCCTAGGCGCCACCGTCTGAACGTTGGGAGCGTTCCGGGTGCAAAGCCATACGAACGTAATATCCAAGGATTCTTGCCATGATTCTCGCGGGAATGGACCATCGGGCAGCTGGTCAACTTGACAGGTCGGAGGGCCTATCGGGCGTCACACATCGGGACTTTCGAAGGCCCGAAAGTCAGCGGAAGAATGGGATGCTGCGCGGTGGTCCGGTTGTGCAGTCTTCGAGTGCTGCTTCTAGTAGCCGCGCCCTTCTCGACTGTCTTCCACTGTTCATGGCCGGCCATGGTCGCTGTGAGGGACCCGGGAGGGGAAGCGACCAGGCTTGGTAGAGTTACATCTACGAGATAATCAGTATTGCGGCCGGATCCCCGATGTGCCGCACTCGATGGACGATGTGTGATTCAATTGCCACCGGAGATGGCGAGGATTGCTCGGCTCCCGGACAACCCGTATTATGTCCCCGTAGTCTTATTTCTATCCAGCATCGTGTGTGCAAGGTCGGTAGACTGACGTGCGTTGGATGAATGTTCTGGAGATCCAGAAGGAGAGGCGTGGTTAGAATAATGTCGTTGGCAAAATCCGTCGCGGGACGAGGTACAAACCAATGCAATGATGAAGTTCTTTCCTGGCCGTCCTGAGTTCCTACTGTAGGGCCATATCCTAGTTCATAGCTAAGACGTGCTCTTGACGTGGACCTGAAGCTTTGCGGAGGTAATTGCCAGCTGGGTGGACCACGTAAATCACCGGTCGCTGCTGAAGGCTGCCAGCCCGCCTTCGATGTCCTTGATCGGCTGGAAGGCTATTTTCTGACGTAGGATATCGAAGTTTACCATCTTCATTCGTAGAGACAATGATTCACCTCTGGCACTCGTCTCGGCTGTTCATGGCGAGAAGGAACCAGTGCGGGAGCTCGCATGAGTCCGGTCGGACCGCCGACACGACGGTGGGCGCCTGGCTGGCCCGGAAGTGTTCTCAGCGTTGGCGCCTCCACCTCCTTGTGCTGCGACCGTGACCCGCCGGCTGCGGCGCGCACAGAGCCTCCTTCTATTCCATCTTCCACGCTACGGAATGTCATCAACATTTGTTTTTCGACGCTCGTATAGCCCGGCTGCACCCACGCAGGTCTCAACTCTCCTAAACCAAGCTCAGCCTGAGGCCTGAAAACCCCGGAGACCGTCCCGACGGATAACTCCCGGCTCTGAAGTCGATTGACGAGCGTGTCAAAACGTGCGGCGTTTGTGCTGCCATGTTATCTCAGAAGGTAAGCCTTTCGTATCTGCGTACCTCACGAAAAGCATCCCATGATATGCAGCCGTCAATGAACGTCTGGTCGACTCTGCCGGGGATCCGCGGTTTGCCGTTGTTTCTGAGTCTAGTATGGTCCCCCCGCGCTTTTTCCCACCGCACGTTGTTCCTAACCATGCAGAGCTTACGATGTTTTTCGCTTGTACACTTCCAGAAGGTAGAAATTCGCCACGATCACCCGTATGCCGCTGCGCACGTATGGACGCTGTAGAGCTTACTGGCGCCTAAACCTGCTGATCAGGGTATCTCAGGGACAGTGCGCCGATTAAAGAACCATATCAACAACTCACGGTTCCTCCGCTGCTTCATTGTCGCGTAGGAAGAATCGCGTCGAGAGTGCGCTCCGGAGCATGACCGACGGCACAATGCCTATTACGCCGTAAGTTCAAAACGGGATCTGTGCTTCCGGCTGAAAACCAATGGCAGTCGTGCGCCTCTTGAGCCGCCCCACGCCCACGCATTCCAGTTTCCATAAGGAGGTCGTCGAGGAAGACTGCGACGTGAAGAACATGTAGGTCTGTATAGTGCGTCAGTGGCAGTACTCAATAGACTCACCTGCATTTGTCAAGGGTAGCGTGATATTTTTGGTGTTGTCACGACTAGAAGATCAAAAGGGGAAACGAGGAATAAGAAAGTCGCTGTATGTCCGCAGTCATGGCATGTCACAGCATCCGGGACAGTACAGACGCTGGCCAGCCTTGGATAGCCTGGGTAAGTGCCGCCTCACGCGGACGAGCGGATATGAACCCCGCTTTATCTCGAGGCCTGACTACGCACGACCCTGTGAGGCTGTTCTGGAGCTTCCTCGATTGCTATGATAGAGCAACCGAAGTCACAAACAGCTGCATAAGATTCTAGGGAGAAAGCTGCCGGGGAGAGACTCCCCGCTACTTCATCCATTGACTATTAGCTCTCGTTACCTCCCCGCTTCTTTTCTGCCGCCGGCCTATATAGTTTCCCTCGACCTCTTTGAAGCCCTCACCTTTGTCAGGCAGCTTTTCCCATCCCTTCCTGACGCGTAGGCTCGTCGTTCCTTTTCAAGATCAGAGCATGAGGTTGGTCGTCACATCCCCTACATCGTCCCTTGAATCAAATTCAGCTGACTGCCACGATTCGTCTAGCACCAGGCCATCGGACAACATTCCCTCATACACTGTCACCGATGGTCATCAGTACCCACCCAACGCTTCCCCGACACTAGTCGCGCCTGTCCCGCGACTCTCAGACGCGTCGTGCGTGTATGGCGTAGCCCCAACCTTTGTCCCTTCTCCGTCGCTTTCGCATCCTAACTCGAGCTTCGCCACTCATACAAGTATGCCGAACGTGGACGACGATGGCGACAAAGATAGCGGTACTCGGGTCGAGATTCGAGAGTTCATGCGCACGCCCAGCCCGACGCCCTCGGAGAAATACGTCCTCACGCACAAGAGCCGATCCTGTGATATCAAGAAGTACTTCACGCGGGAGAAACTCAGGCAGCCTAAGCACATACGTACCTACGTTCTCTCGCGTGCCTGCATGTAGGGACAGGCGACTGACATGGCCATTCCCGTCGGACACAGTGACAATCGCGATTACGCTCGTGGTGGTTATCGTATTGATCCTGTTCCTGGCTTTTCAGCAGAAAGTCGTGAATTGGATGCGTCCATTTGCGAACTGGATGCATGAGTGAGTGTTCTCTTCCGTTGCTACCTGTGTTCATGCCCTGAACGAGCGTGTGAAGCACCCCAGGCGGATGGATCATCCCGATTGCGATCATGTTCGTTCTATCCTTCCCCCCTGTGAGTCTACCTTTCTATACTTCGGGCGATATGAGAGTACCGGGATGCCGCTTACCACCAGACTGTGTGCAGCTCTTCGGCCACGAGATCATCGCCGTCCTTTGCGGAGACGTTTGGGGCGTCTGGATAGGCTTCGGGATCGTGGCAGCAGGCACCCTCCTTGGCGAGCTTGGCAACTTCTAGTACGTCCGCCTTCAGTCTGCTCTCTGTCGTGAGATGCTAATGCGACGTGTGCCTCGGTGGTGTGAAGCGCGTTCAAATATTGGTGCATGGCGCGCGGAAAGAAGATGGAGGAGACGCAGATGCGCTATGCCGTCCTCGCGCAGGTCGTTAGAGAGGGCGGGTTCAAAATACCGGTTATTATGCGGCTGAGTGCCATCCCGGGGCACTGTACGTGTTATACGTTGTCAGTCTCTCGCGCAGTCGTCCTTACTCGACAGTCTTCAGTCTTGACGGCGATATTCTCGACCCTTGGGATGAGCGTATGGACGTTCATCGCTGCGGCTACTCTCGGACTGCCAAAGCAGCTCGCGGTCGTGTACATCGGCGTTTCGCAGTCGAGCAGCGGTGAGTTTGCGACGTTCCAGTGAAAATTGCAGAAGCACTTATGCCGTCTTATGCGGCGGATGACAGGCAGCCACAAGACGGCGCACGCCGTAAAGGCAATCGTGATCATCGCCACTGTCATAGTCACCCACTTGGCCATGCTCTACATCTACAGGAAGATGGATGAGGTGAAAGCGGGTGTCGTGTATAAGAGGAGGAAGGCAAGGTATGTTGCTGAGCATGTCTCCCCCTCCGCCGCGGTTACTCATCACAGAATCCATCCCTACCCCCCTGCCACGCCTTGGCGACTTCTCTTCGTAAACTCAACGCTACATGCTGATTTCTCATCCGCTATCACCTACCTCATTGTGGTGACTTTTGGCTCGCGCACCCTTGCCGTGATCTGCGACATGAAACACTTGGCGTGCACATGCATATTCGATCGCGTACCACACCCTGCCTTGATCGGCTGTTCGCGCATACGCTCTCTCGCGACACGCAGGCAAGCCAAGATGCTCGCCGCGTCGGGTTATCCTCGTCCTGACGGAGCGATTCCAATGCCCGTGGATATCGACCTAGAGCGAGCGCGTGACGTCGAGTCTCGGTCCGGCATCAGCATGCGCACGGCCGTGGCTAATTCCCAAGCGTGAGTCATTCCAGCTCCTATTCAGGCCAAAATTCCGATGTCACTGACGCGTACAACGAACAGGACGGACCCGTTTGCGACCTCGGGAGATACCACGGCTAGCACGGCCGCGCTGTCGGCAGGTCCTCAGCGGATGAGCACTGGCGCGAGAGGGCTGTCAGCTTCAGAGGGCGACGTCCCCTCTCCGGGACGTGCGAGGAGGGCGGCTGAGCGCAGGAACGGGGAGCGCGAGCTCCGACGTTGAGTGAGCGGAACAGGGGAGGACCGACGAACGAATACAGTCGACACCCTCTTAACCCATAGCCCTCGGGACAGGCCCAAATATATGGGTTTTGAGGGGTTATGGGCTACCAGAACTTTAGCGCCTTCTAAGCGCCCTGATAAGTCCCAGTTAGCGAGGGCTGAACAGGCGTCTACTGACCCTTTGAGGGAGCGCTATGGGATTTAGAACACACTAACCTACCCACAACATGGTCGAAGTGTGGATGGACACTGGGAGGACACTGGGAAGAATGTGTCAAGTATTTTGCGGGTTATTGATGAGCGAAATCTCAGTGTGACCACTATTACCGTATGGGTTTTGAGCCCTAGAAGGCTATGGGTTATGGGGTATTGGGGACCTATGGGTTATGGGGTCGAATTCCCCCTTTCCCGACTTGGGAAAGCCAAAACCCTATGGGTTTTCGGAGTTTATGGGTTACCAGGGGTATGGGTTAGGAGGGTGTCGACTGTATACCGCTCCGAAGCGGCGTGATCGACGTTGCCGATCTACACACACCTCGGGTTTTGCTGCCAGGCACGATCGTGATCAGAAAACTGTATCAATGAAGAAAACAGCAGTGCAAGCGCTCAGGGAGATAGAGTTGGCGAGCGTTTACCCTCGTTCACCAGACTCGTCGTTTTGTGGCTGCGAAGTTGGTGTTGACGGTGGCGGCAACCAGGACGATGCATAGTATCAGACGCAGTCATAGTGTGAGGGCTCCTAGCGAATTAATCCATTTACTCTGCGCGAGTGCGTGGGATGCGAGTGTAACAGATGGCTTAATCCTGGCAGTTCATTCGAGTCGATAGCGATGCCTTGTCCTCAGCCATCGCCCGCACTTCGTACCCCACGGCGGAGCAAATTGACCGCCCGAGCGACTGCATGTCGATCTGCAATTGAGAGCGCGGCCATCACCTTCCAAGCGTTGAGGGAAGGAGACTCAAACGTTTGAGTATCAGCGACTGGAACACTTATGTCGTAGGGAGGGCTTGAGGCCCTGTCGTCAGAACGTAACTTCGTACATACTGCCAATTGGCCAATTCGATGTGGGATACCACGGAATTCGCAAGCCCCTCGTCGATGTCGTCACCTGTGGGCGATCTAATTGCACATGTACAAGCCGATGTGGAATGGCTTGCCGCCCATAGGAGATATATCAACCACGGAACGCTAGCCCATGGGAAGTTTGGAGTCGTTCAATTGTCGAGGTGACCAGTTTGCTATAGTATCGTACACCCCTGGGCCCCTGCTCACGACAGGACAAAGACCAAGGAGGTGGATCTTGCTGTGGAGACAGTGAGCGTTTACCATAGCTAGATTGAACGCCCGCCTTGATATTGATATCGGCGTCATACCTGGGACTCACGGTGATGGACTGTGGACATCGAACACCATAGCCCACTGCATGTCAATGCAAGGGCGCATCACCGACAATAATAGAGCAGTTGGAAGAAAGATCCGGTTTGTGAATCGGAAGGCTCAGAGACGCAACATACTACGCGATGTTGAGCAGGCTATACATGCGCCAGCTGCGTGCCAACATACCCGGGTCGCGACGTCGAGGGAGAGATGGATTTGCGCTGCGGGGGATCGGTAGTGACTAGTGAAGAGGGGCGGTGTGTGGATAAGGCCTCAGGCGTTGATAACGGACCGCAGCGGTGGCTGTTCTCAAACGCAAAACGCGATGCACGCAGCACACCCGTGTCATAGCACACCCCACAACATACGCGCTCTGTCGCGTTCCCGGCCGCGCACCTCTCAGCCGCGCCATGATATATATACATATGCTTCAGGCGCGGTCCCACCATCTCTCGCCATCCGTCCACCCTCTAAATCTCGTCCCAAATCCACATGTCTTCAGGGTGAGCTTCAGTCTCCCTTGCTTGCGCCCGTATACGTCCTGATCCACGCCGCTTCGCCTAGGAACACGCAGCTATACGCCCCTCGCCCGCAGGGGCCCCCGACCCACTTCTACCCGCCGCCTAACGAGAATGCCCTCCAAGTCCCCTCTCTACACCCTTCGCCATCACCGTCTCGTACTTCCGATGACTACTCAGCCAATGGATACAGGAAGGAGGGCCGTATAGGCGTCGACTACCGCCAAGTCACGCGCACACCCAGTCCCACTCCGTCCGAAGCGGAGGCGCTTGTGAACAAGACGCAATCATTCAACCTCAAAAAGTTCCTCGACCCATCATACCTCAAGAACCCGAGGAATTTGAGTGCGTGGATCCCGCTCGATGCCCTGCGTCGATGCTAATGATTGATGGTCTTGCAGTCTCCTTGATCGTTACGATCCTGATCCTTGCTCTCGTCATCGTGTTCATAGTCGAGCAGAATAACATCGTCAAGGCATTGAGACCGGTCGCGCAATGGATGCGCAAGTACGCTGCTTGTCCTTTGCTGCATTTTTGGCACCGTTACTCACGAGTTCTCCGCAGAACACCCGGTAGATGGCTCATTCCTATCGGCATCATGATCATCCTCTCCTTCCCTCCTCTGTTTGGCCACGAGATCGTCGCTCTGCTCTGTGGAGATGTGTGGGGAATCGGGATCGGTTTCGCGATTGTCGCGGCTGGTACGCTTCTCGGAGAACTCGTAACCTACTAGTGAGTCTCGCCAACCGTTCTTTCGCCCATCGAAAGCTGTCTGACCACTGCACCGCAGCACCTTCCGATACTGCTGCAAGGCGCGCGGCGAGAAAGCGGAGCAGAAGAACCTCCGCTTCGGTCTCCTGTCAGAAGTCATTCGTGAAGGTGGCTTCAAAATGGCCATCATAGTCCGATACAGCGCCATCCCTGGTCACTGTGCGTCGTCCGCGAGCATTCGTTTCGGGAAGCGTTCAGCTCTAATCATCTTTCTTTCCTCTCAGTAACGACCGCCATATTTGCGACCTGCGGCATGGGCGTACTCACATTCCTCGTCGCCGCGGTCCTTTCCCTGCCGAAACAGTTCGCGACGGTATATCTTGGCACCGGCACTGTGGACGCCAACGGCGATGGTGAGTTTTCCCCCGCGCACTCCCACACATCGCGTCTCTTCTGACATGTCCATCAAGTCCAACCGTCTCACACGCAGAAGATCGTGAAAATCGTGCTCATCGTCATCACCACGATCGTCACGATGGGCGCCATGCGCTACGTGAACGGCCAGATCGACAACGTGAAGCAGGAGGTCATCTACAAGCGCCGCAAGGCGCGCCAGGCGAAGCTAGCGGGGGCCTCCGCCTCCTCGTTCCCCTTCAAGCCCGCGCACGACGACGACCCTGAGGACGTCACGCCCCTCGTGCCCCGCGCAGGCGGCAACAACGGCTACGCCCGCGTGTCGATGGACCACGCCGACGTGCACGTGCCGACGCCCGCGTACACGAACGCGGGGTACGCGCAGCAGCAGCAGCAGCAGCCGGTCCCGACGTTCGCGCCGCCGCGCTCGCCCCCGCCGAACGTGTACGGTACCGAGGCCCGCTATGACGACGCGTATGGCGGGCGGGACGCGCTTTCGACTGGCGGTCTGCGCACTCCCGCGGGGTCGTCGCCAGGTCCCGCGTCGAGCACGCGTTTACCTCAGTGAGGTCGGGGTGGTGTCATATTTAAGCAGCTCTTGTCGGGCTCGGACTTCCGTCGATTCTCGTCATCATCCCAGTAAATCTGTGGCGCATACTACCTGTCCTTGACTGTATCAATCACCCTCGCCCATATGCATATCTCGTAGTATGTCCACTGTAATTATACTTTACGTGCTTCAAATGATACAAATGATACATAGCGTTCGTCGCGCCGCGCAGGCTGTATTGCTGAGGAGACGGTGGCAGTGGCTATCCTTGCAAAACGTATGATCCAAGGTAGAACCAGACATACATTCCATTCAAGGCACGACGGCTTCTGTATGATACATCGTGAAAGACTGCTAATTTGGCTTGTGATAGGGAGGACGAGCGTGTTCCACAGACCCGCTCCCGAGTCCTTAGGCCTCCACCTTCACGCCTACCAGACCCGGGAGCTTTTCCCAAAAGCCCTTCCGAAGATCCCGTTCCCTATTCCGCAGCATCCTTGCGCAATTAGCGCACAAGCCTACCTCTTCCATCGTGTCGATCCCCTCCCTCAGCGACTCCCCTAGCGGGTCTCCGCCCAACGCGTCCTTGAACACCATCGACATCATGGATCCCTGCCTAACCTGGGCAAGAAGCGACCTGCATGTGTTCTTCCAAAAGTCACCACGGCAATTCTCGCTCACGTTTCCCGCATGCAGCTTCACCGCCATGTCCGCTGCGTTCTCTACAAACGTCTTCTTCAGGTCCAGACAGAGCTCGACATCGTCCATGTCGAGTTTCTCGAGCGTCTTATCCGCCCGGCGGTGCCCGCGGAGGAGCTTCCCAGGCTCGAGCTGGCTGCAGAGGTAGAGCGCGGCGGGTAACATGTCGTCGCCCCCATCCCGCCTGCCGAGTGCGCGGCAGAGATTAACAGCCTCGATGGCATCCTCAGGACGGAAGCGCTTGGACGCACGGATTTTTGCGTTCGCGTCCCAGGCTTCGAATGAGGGAGGGAACAGCTGCTGGAGGCGGGCGGTGGCTTCGTTGAGGACCCGGGAGATGTCGTATTTGTGCGCGAGGCGCGCTGCTGCTGCGAGGTCGGCGAAATCATCCGGGCGAGTAGTGTTCAAATAGCTATCCGGGAACAAACGTCGGCGTGGGAACTGAAGATACAACATGTTCCCACTCACTCGAAGCCTTGGTAGAAGATGCGCAGGAGGTGCTCGAAGTCGTGGGCGGAGTCGGAAAGCCGGATGACTGTACCGTCTGCACCTGTCTCGTCTCGATCGATTGTGACCCCAATTTTTTTCGATCGAACCTGAGCATAGTCGATGTCTCCAAGGATATCCCTGAAGATGGGCGAATTGAGGGCTAGCACCCCCTGGTGGACGCGGAAATACGTGTCCTGAGCAACGACGACCACGTTGCCGTCTGCGAACCACAACGCATGTTCGTCGCGGTCTGGGATGGTGCTAGTTGAGGCTGACGACGTATCGAAGCGGTACGACTGTGCGCGGTATTTGCCTTCGCCTAGAGGTCGGTCAACTTTTTGGCAATAATTAGGGAATGGTGCTACTTACTGTTCGTCATGATCGATTAGTTGCTGTCAGACGCAACCACGTCTTGTTTCAATAAGGTGATAAGATAGCTGTCGTGCAGGGTCAAAGCGAGTTCGCCTACTCGTCTGTGAACGAAGGCTGTAGGCACGTCTAGTTATGGGATGAGGTCTGGTACTGTGGACCGCTTACCGCAGCATCCTAGTAGCATGTCCTCATGGTATAAGGTTCAAACTTTGTCTCCGCAGAATACGTAAAGGCAGTGGTTCTCAGTACACCGGGTAGCTCCAGATGGAAAGCTAGTCCACTTCGTGCAGGATTGGAATAGTGAGCTGATTCGAGCATGCCGCAGGGCATTTCCCGGGCTGGGTTCGATCGCGAGAAGTGTTTACTGACATGGATTACTTACCAGCACAAGCTTGGTATGCGGTCGAAAGAGACAGCGCAATATCATTGCTCTAAAGGACAGATACAGGAGAGGACAATATGCACGACGGAATCCTGCTCTGAAAGGTGTCCCACCCCTGGTAAGGGAAAGCGCGTCATCGCCGTGTCCGACGTTCCCGAGGATGGCGTGCGCTCCAGCTAGTAGGGGCGGAGGATCTCCGTCTGGGTCTGGGACTTGCGGTAGGCTCCTGCGAGAAAGAGAAGAAAATTCGCGGGGACAATAGTGCGAGTCCAGTGGATGAGTGCAGAAGTCGAGCGGATGCAAGCGAGAATTTATATGTTGAGGTAGCTCATGCCACGTGGACGAGTGCGAGCGACCGGTTCGGGTCCTAAAGCCACTTCGCTTTTTCAGTCTTGATTATTCGGACGCCAACTACACATGTTGTACTCCGGGCTCGTTGCTTGAACAGAGGCGGCATAACCTACTGTATTTACAGACCATCTGTTTCCGACTGACTTTCCTTCCGCCAAATCGGCCGCTACGACACCAAAGTTGATTAGTCTCCATGCTCATCGGGCCTGCCACCTCTCGCTATCTTCATCTCGTCTTCAACCCCCGCCAACATGCTCGGCAGCGCCTCCCATAGCTCTCTACGGAGCTGCCTCTCCCGCTCGCAAAGCATCCCAGCGCAAATACCACAAATCCCCCGCGCACTCCCAACTTCCATCTCGTCGACCGTGGATTGCATGAACTCCCCCAAAGGGTCCGCATGGAGCCAGTGATTCAGACTGCCACGCAGGATACTCGTGCGCACACTCGCGGTTCCTGCATCGCACTGACCGTCCGTGCCAACGCAGTTTGCGCTCGCCTCTCCTTCGTACAGCTTTGCCGCCATCCAAGCCGACCGCTCGACCAGGCTCTCCCGAAGCAGGACGCACCGCTCGATGTCTTCCCGGTGAAGTCTCTCTAGTACTCCATCCGTACGACGGTGCCCGTGAAGGAGAGCCCTGTACGGAAGGCCGCAGGCGAGGTACAGAGCAACAACCATGTGCGGCGTGGTGAGATCGTCGTCCCCGATCGTGCGGAAGAGGCTGATTGCCTCGATTGCGTCTCCAGCAGAGAGACCCCCTCTGGTCTCCCATTCAGTGAATGTTGAAGGAAAGCGGTGGCGCAAGAGACAATAGGTCTCTTTGCGAATATGAAGCTTGTACTTGTGTGCCATCCTGACGTTGGACGTGAAGTCGGCGCATTCAGGAAGACGCACTGGCTCGACTTCACCCTCGCTGACGTTCGCAACAAGGTGGGATAGAAAGTGAGTGGCCTTCCTCCAATGTACTGAGCATCCACTTACCCAACTCCATTGTAGAGCATCCGCAGCAGGTGTTTAACGTCGTGGGCGGACTCCTCCAGACGGACAGTAGGACAGCCTGCTAACTGATCCTCGTCGCTTCGTCCCATGTCGGCAAGGACACTGGACCCGCCTGATAGCACGTACTTGTGAATGCGGAAGCCGACGTGTCCCGCAGTCATCATGGTGTCTCCGTCCTCAAACCAAAATTCCAGACATCTGATTGGCGTGTGATGGAATACGTTATCCTCCATGTGTAGTGCAAGAGCGATGAGTACGATGGACGATGCTATCGACAGGCAATCTCAACTGACGCCGATTCGTTACAGCCTCACATGATCGCCATTAATATTGCGCCCCAAGGTTCCAACTCAATCTTGTCGCGATCTTTCTGGTAGGCGCACACGGATGCACGGAAACACTTGTCTCGGTTTACAAAGGACGGAAATTCCGCGTTGACATTATCTCTCCCCATGAACGTTTCCTAACCCTATTGCCATCGTCCCGTTGAGTCCTGTCACGTGCGGTGTCCGCCCGCTTAATATAACTGCTCAACCCCGCAGGTGAGTATAGATGTACCCATCGTCGAGATTGTGTAAGCGCTTACTTCTGTTTGCTCTACTATCCGCTTCCTCAAAAGCCTACCAGCCTCGGAAGCTCATCCCAGAGCTCCCTCCTCTGCTCCACCTCCCTATCGCGGAGGGATTGCGCACAAGTTGAGCAAATTCGTCTATGCATTTTCTCATCCCTCTCGCTCTCGTCGATATGCCGTCGCCAATACGGTCCTAACGGGTCAGTCCGCGGGATGTCCTCGAATTTGCCGTTCACGATGTCCATGAAAGTCTCCTCGACGACCTTCCGACATTTGCATCTCGGATACGGCGGTTCCGTGAATAGTCTCATCGCCATGCACGCGGATTCCTTCACCATGTCTTCCCTCAGTGCCAAGCACAGCTCAACGTCTTTGCTGCTGAGCTTCTCCACAGTCCCATCGCTACGTCGATTCTCGGAGAGAAGGGTTTTGGGCGAGAGTTGGCAGCATAGGTACAGGGCTATAGGCATGAGGTCATCGCCTTGGATGTCCCGGAGGGCATTAATCATCTTGATCATATCCCGCGGACTGGGCTGCGTCGATCTGGTACCCTGGATGGCCCTCTCTTCGCGATTCATCCATTCGTCAAACGAGGCGGGGAGTAAACCCAGTATGTACTGATGGGTGATGTGGGTGGAACCAGCGAGTATGCGATCAGAGCTGACTTGCCGTAGGATCCTAGTACCAGCGCGTTTGTGAGCCTCATCATGGAGCTACATGCCAACGCCTCGCTTACTCAGATGGCCCTGGGTAGAGTAGACGTAGCAAGCCTTTGAAGCTCTTGGCGGAGTCCAGGATGCGGACGACGGCGCAGCTGTCGTATGACGTATCTCGGCGGCGATCGTTAAATCCCAGGCGATCCGCTAGAACGTCGGAGTGCCGACAGAGTATACTTCGATGGACACGGAACTGTGTTTCGTCTGCGATGATGACGATGTTGCCGTCCTCGAACCAGAAATCAGGATCGCGTGTGGGCTCATAGCGGCCCCGGAAGGCTGCCTCCACGTCAGGTGGTGGAGACGTTGCGCTAGGGTGGACTTCAAGGGTATTAGCATCGTCGTAAATCTCTTCATTGACGGCTTACAATGCATTTTAGAGGGCGATGCTAACGTGGACAGAATTCAAAAGAGATGCAAGAGTAGGTTCGAAGCATGAGACGCTTCGGCGCGCACGATTTCGAAGTTGATTACTGCGGTACAAACCTTCTCTTCACACGGTCATAACCGTCTTAGTTTCTTCGAAGGCTCGGATGACCTGGAGAGCTTCGTTGTAGCTTGCAGGAATGATATTGTTCAATAAGACTAGTAGAACTGGTTCCGTTCTTGGAACACCGTCGCAAGGTCCTGCGAACATGTATTTGAGGCGACGCGTAGGAGAACCCACTCGATGTGGTACTTGTGTGCCGCCAAAGTGTGAGAGGTTGCACTCGACTCCATCCTACAGCATGTGAACTGACTACTATAAATCATAGCTCGTGTCAGAGACGTGGATAACGGGGCAGTCATCATTCGGAACGTTGCTCTTCCGGCAACGGCCACAGCGTTCCCATCCACGAGCCACAGCTCTCCATCACGTACAGGTTCATCTGGCGTGATAGACAATGATAAGAGTTGACTTGTGTGTGGGTGATAATGGCATAGGCTGACGGTAGTGGGTACATCTGAACATTGACGTTCAAAGGTGAGCGCTAGCCGCCAGCCGAGACTGAGACTCTGCCGCAGCACCATGCTTCGGCAACATCCGCACCGTAGAGTAGACGTCCTTGGTCTTTTGAAACGACTCGGACCTAGAGATTCTCTCTGTACTGCCATCCTCATGTAAACATCGTGGGTAGGGGACCCCTCATACCACCTTACAAGAGACGGACACTTCTCACTCACTCTCATGCTTTCCCTAGGACACGTCTCAACAATGATGAACGAACTGCCTACCTATCCAAACCATGAACCTTACCCTCTACGTGAGGTCAAGCGGGACGACGAACTCTGGTTCGACGACGGAAACATAGTCGTGATAGCCCAGGACTGGGGGTTTCGGGTCCACAAGAGTGTTCTTGCCAGACGATCGGAAACGCTCCGCGACCTCTTTGCCATTCTTCAGCCACCCTCCGTCCCATCCGCGCTCGACGACACAATTGATGGTTGCCCGGTGCTTCACGTGTCTGACTCGAGCCATGACTTCAGGCAACTCCTGAGTGCAGTATACGGCAATATTGGGTATGCGAATCATGTGCTCTATCTCTGGATATTGCGCACCAACGTGCTGACACAGCCCTTGGCAGCTATCTCCTTCCTCACCGAGCAGTCGGATTTGCCGCTCTCGCCTTCACGACCAGTTTTGCCACTTGGAACGAATTGAATGGGTTTGAACGCTCGCCATTAGCCCTAGTTAGAGAGAATGCCATTGAAGCCGTCAACCTCTTTCGTATTCTCGACAAGCCCGAGATGCTTGCAACCGCCGTCTACGCCTGCTGCAGACTCAGCCCCGACAACCTAGTCAACGGATTCGAGCGAGCTGATGGAACCTCAGAGACCCTTAGCCCTGCTGATCTCGTGCTATGTCTGAAAGCACAGAGGGGGCTGTTGCGCAAGGACTCACTCGAAAGCTTCTCCAATTCATCGACTCAATGGCCTACGGCGACTGCGCGGATCCTTAGAGATGCGCCGCAAGCTTGAATACCCTCATGAATGACGCACGCAAGAAACCCGAAAGTCACAAGGATGCGAACCCCTTGGGTGATTGGTACACGTCGAGTGCGAAAAGTTTTTGGATGAGAGGGGTGCTCTGCGAGACATGCTCTCAACGTTCCGTGACAGACACTTTGAGCTGCGGCGGGAGGTTTGGATTTCTCTGCCTGGGTTGGTAGGCGTTAGTACGAATGGACGCTGGGGGCAACCCTTGTATTGAGTAACTCGTTGTGCGGTTTGAGAGAATTGCCACAATGTATCCGTGCTGTCCATATTCGTCGGCTATTCTACATCGCGGCTGTATACTCATGCATCCATGCAAGAATTCCTACAATGTAGAGCACATATCGCTCACACTATAGACGAAGAGAAAGCATGACTGGTTAACAACACCCATTTGCTGCATTATTTTCACGGTTCCGTGTATTTTTGAACCCTAGGAGTTCCCCTATCGACAAAATTGACTAGATGCTCGTTCTGTTAGATACAGTACTCATTACGATCCCCATCCTGTGATACTCATCCCCATGATATCCGGAAGCTTTCCCCATACTTTCTTCCGTAGCTCCCAGTGCCTGCTCTTCAATACTGCTAGACAATCGCGACACAATCGCTTCGAGAAGGGAGCATCATCAGACTCAAAAATCGAACTGAACTTGTCTAGGGGATCGACAAAGGCGAGATAAGACATGCCTCTCCGCGTCTCTTGGAGAAGGATTTTCAGGCCTTCTATGCAGTAGTCGCGCCTCTGACATTTGACTTCAGCGAGTCTTGTGACGAAGTATTCGGAAAACAGTGTCATCTGATCCACGGCCTCGCGGATAAGGCGCTTCTGGACCTTCCAGCAGAGCTCCAGGTCGGTAAGCTCGAGGCTTTCCCGCGTCACGCCGTCTGCACGGTCGACTCCATGAATGAGAACAGCGGGTGGGAGGCGGGAGCAGCCGCAAAGCGCAGTGGGGATCATGTCTGACCTCTGAAGGCGACGAAAGAGGTTGAGTGCCTCTATCGCGTTGTTAGGAACGAGTCCCAAGGGCGAGTCCGCTCCGAATCCACGCGATCGGTCCCAAACCTCGAGATCGGTATTGAAAGTGCGCTGTAGTCTGAAGATGACTGCATCCAGCAGCTGATCGAGCTGATACTTATGGCCGAGACGTGCGAGCGCGGCGAGAATGGGGAAGGATATAGTCTGTTCTGGATGAAGGTAGCTAATACGGATCGGCGTCATCAGCTGCACATAAACCAAAATGCAACAGCGCATCACGTACCTGACGCCACGGTATATCGCTCGGAGGAGTTCCCGAAAGTCGTAGCCCGTATCAGATACATACATGACCGTACATCCGTCTATCGCCTCGCTCTCTCCAGCATTTGGAGAGGGTTGGGGGACCGAGAAGAGCTCACGAAACACTTGGGAATGAGAGGCTAAGACAGATTTGTGGAAGCGGAAAGCAGTGCTTTGGGCAATGACGATGATGTTCCCGTCTTCAAACCATATGTCGGAGTCCCTTTGGAACCCCTCCAAAGATGGCGATGTTACTGGAGGATTGTTGAGATCCTCGTTGACGTACGAGGCGCCCAAAGGATCGGGACTCTGGGTGGAGATCGATGACATCTGTGCAGAGGAATCAGAAAGGGCTAGGAGCCATATATCACACATTAAACTCACAATGGCCTGCTCCGCGAGTAGAAAGTGCAGGATATTGAAGGAATGTTTCGACAAGAGGCCGGCACTGGCACGCGAGGAGTGGAACTTGGACAAGATTGTTATCAAGCTACTGTACTAGCTACATAAGAGCTGGGCGAAATCGCCGGGGAGGATCTTGGCGCTAAATGAGTGTTACGGGAAAGGAGGCTTCTGGGAGCAAAACGTTCCGACACGGGGAATCGAACCCCGGGCTATCGCGTGAGAGGCGATAATGTTAGCCACTACACCATATCGGATTAGATCTGGTCGTTTTGTGATAGTATACATCCGCCTATTCAGCTCGCTGTATGCCCAGGTGGTGAAGGGTCGCAGGTCGTCGGAAACCAAGCTCTCGCCTCCCGGGTTCGCCATAGACATATGGCTCGTCCGCATAGGAACTCGAAGATGCCTCGCCTCACAAGACACTCGGACCGAGGTAAGTACCCGGTCCAATTGCTTCACACTGTGTCCTAATACACAGGCTATTCCGCACATTGGATAGAGCAAGTGAGTCTTTCAGACGTACGTTTCTCTCCAAGGCATGATCTTTGATTTTCAAACCGACATCGTGCCACCCGCTGACTACGGAAGGGACTCGCCTTGAAGTCAGATCAGCGTTATCCGCCTGCACCGCACGATCGAATATCCTTCCTGCTGCTGTGCTCACCATCAACATCTGTCGGTGTTGGTATCATCACGATCGATACAAGAGCCTCTCGAACGGACAGCCTTCGTATAAGTAGGCCTCACATCAGGCTGCATTTCGCATACTTAACACATGATCCCGAATCAAACACGCGTACATAGCACGACAGCTAGAGTCGGTACCAGGCCGAGGCCGACCCCAACGTGTGGACTCAACCACCGCAGAGATAACAGCGCTGTTGGCCCTTCGCTTCGGCATCGCGGCATCGCTGAAAATACCCCGAGACGGGATGAGGTTACGTGCAAAGGCACTGACCAAATCACTCGATTGGCCTATCCGAATCTATCCTGAATGCTCTGAAGAATACATCAAGGGCCAGTCGCGTAGGTTCAGGGATCAATATCCTGATACTTGGCGATATATGCAGGATGCAAGTTCACGCCGGGACTCATCGTGGAACCTACACCACACCGGTGTTACTCACGATGCCGAAATCGCGGTGGGATGCCGGCGCGCGAATGGAAGCGTTGAATTCAAGCTCGTAAGTCAGCTTGCATTCCGCATTGAGGATGACGAGAAAAGCCAGGAACGGAGCGTTCTGATGTCAGCGTATTTTTGCCTGGCGGGGGCTTGGGTAGACGTTGGTTGCTGGCAACCCACTCAGGACCGCATGGGCAAGTGATGCCGCGTCGGACACGCGACGAATCCGGCGCAGAATGGAGGCGTGATACGAAAACTGCTGGTGGCTGAACTTGACACCAACGTAATGTTGAAGGTTGTGCGGCGGCAGAAGGGAGCGTTGTGGCAGACGTCCAGTTCTATGAAGAACAAAGGGTGGGATGCGGGACGTCGTGGAGTGGGTGAAAAGAAGGATAAACGAAGGGCCTTGGGAGACCGAGGACAGGGCAGATCAAGTTGGGAATACGGTTGGTCGGGATGACAACGCGCGCTCGGCAGGGGATGATGAGTGATGTTGGGCATTCGCGCGCTGGAATGGATGTGTGCCTTGTGGCTCGGCGTCGAACAAACGGCATCGAGGGCGTCGAGTATAAAGTCCATCTTCGGTGCACGGTGGCCATCCATTCTCCTCCGCTCGACAGCTGGAACTTCCGTCTCTCTCTCTCTTACGCCGGGCGTACCTCTGTTCTCATTGCCTTGTCCGACCGAGCTTGACGCTTGACGACGCAGCGCGCCCCGCCGTTCATTCCTTACACGAGAGATCTCCCTGGACCGCTTCCCCACACTCTTTAGCATACCCGTTTAACGTCATGAAGTTCTCCACCGCCGTCCTCGCCGCCGCTGCCATCGCCGCCTCCGTCAACTCGCGCCCACTCCTCCGCCGCGACGTCAACTCTGCGCTCATTCCCGAGTTCGGCGTTTCTGCGGGTGTCAGCCCCGACGGCACTGGGTGCGCGCACGTCCTTGTTTACCTACTGAGTTCTGTACATTGACCTCTGGCTGCACACAGCAACTGCAAGGGTGTCAACAACATCAACATCCCCTGCTCGTGCCCGCCCGACCGCAATTCGTTCATCGCCCAGCTGAATGCGAACGTGAACGCCGGCTTCGCCATCAACAACCCCTCCGTCCACCTCTCCTTCCCCGAGGACGGCTCCAAGGCGTCCCAGCTCGCCCGCTTCAACGCCGCGACCGTCACCCTCCAGAACCTCCACGGGCCTGGCGTTGGGTGCCCTCAGGCGGCGACGACATGGGGCGCGCAGGTGGCCGCCATCCAGGCTGAGCCCGACACCCCGGCTCCCCCTCCGCCCCCCGCACCTGCCCCTCCTGCTCCCGCTCCCGCTCCTGCGCCTGCTCCGGCCGCGGGTGGCGTCGACCCGGCGCTCGTCCCCGACTTTGGTGTCGTCCCGGGTACGGCTCCCGATGGCACTGGCAACTGCAAGGGTCTCAACAACATCAACATCCCTTGCTCGTGCCCGCCGTCGCGCTCTGACTTCCTTGCTGTACGTCTGCCTTGTCCGCTCTAACTGCGCGAATGTGCTGCTCACCTCTTCATGAATGTAGTCGCTGAACGCGAACGTCGCCGCCGGCCACATGATCAACAACCCGCCGATCGCGGCGCCGTTCCCGACGAGCAACTCGAAGGCGGACCAGCAGGCGCGCATTTCGACCCTGCTCTCGACGCTCCAGAACCTGCACGGTCCTGGTGTCGGCTGCCCCGCTGTCTCGACCGTGTACGGACAGTTGCAGCAGCAGATCAACGCGCTCCCCAACTAAAGTTAGCGTTAAGCTGGTTGGGTTTGAGCAGACGTTGTGTTGTGAGCAGGGCGATGGGAGAGAGATACCCCGATGAGGATACCTACGGTAGTTTATTAAGGCTCTTTGTACGACGACGTCTGCTAGGTAGTCACGGTCCAAATGACGGGTGCCAGTCACCTTGTTCCAGCCGTCGATCATTCTCTTGCGTGCTCGAGTTCTGTGTGAGTTTCGTGAGCAAGGTGCGTATGCATCGCCATCAGGAGTGCGTAAGTATAGGTGCGAGCTGCGAGCGATGGACAGGTGGTGATGAAGACGGTCCGGCTGGCTCGGGCGAGGATGGCTGGGTGCAACGGGCTGCGCAGTCTTGGTGGTTGCATGAAACCCAAGGCCAAGGAATGTGTGCGAGGGCTGGGTCCAGAATATTTGTGCGGTGGGATGGACGAAAAGACGGAGGCGGGGGAGGTGCGCGATGCAAAGCGCGGCGTGGGAATCGCGCAGGGGCCGCGGCGCAGGGGCCGCCAAGACAACCACCATCGCAGCTGCCCATCGCTGCCCATCGCTGCCCGACACTGCTCCTCCTCCCCGACCGTCCCCGACCGTCCCTCTCCTGGAAACTCACTTTCTCCTCCAGACCACCACCGCCACACTCCCTGCTTTCCGGATATACGTCTTGCTGGTCTAGTTCGACGCGACACCCAACTTCTCCATCTATCTCCGACCGCTTGATTCCGCTATCTGTCAATTTCCATCTCCATCTCCATCTCTGCCTTGCTGGGCAGTGGCACATAATTTGGGACTATGGCCTCACCGTACCCGGCGTACAGTCCACGCATGCCTTCCTCAAACGTCCACTACTCAAATATCAATACAAATGCATCATATCCATATCCCCCTCACAGTCGCTACGACGCCAGCGCCGCCTCGCTCGACAGTGATTCCTCTACAGAGCACGAAGGCGAGCCCGTCAAGCCTGCACAGAAGGAGTATGGCTACGGTGACCGCCAAGCGCGACCTGGCGTCGCAGTAGACGTGAGGGCGATCAACCGGACCCCCAGTCCCACACCGAGCGAGGCCGAAGAGCTCAGTAAGGGTATCCTTGACTGGGACCGCCTGCTCAAGTGGAGGTATTGGGTTCGCAGGGAATGGCTCTGTGAGTTACACATTCCCTGGGACATCGTGTGCTGCACTTCTAACGAGCGGGCCGGTAGGGTACTATGTGATTTTCGTTGTTGCGTTGACCGGTGGTATCCTCTTCACGGTCTACCACAAGAAGATCGTGAACTGGCTGAAGCCTGCGGCTGATTGGATGCACGAGTGAGTACCGCCATCCCGTATATTCCCCGTGTTCGTCGCAGGTAAGCCGGCGTCGAACCTGGTAATGGGGCGCGAGGGGTGTCGCTGCACTCAATTGTCTTCCAGGCTGCGGCCTGTCTCGCCTCTCATCGCCATCTCGATACTGACCTGCTCCTCTCACAGTCTACCTTACGGCTGGCTGATCCCAATCGGTGTCTTCTTCGTCATCTCCTTCCCTCCTTTGTTCGGTCACGAAATTGTGGCCATCCTCTGCGGTCTGGTCTGGGATCTCGGTCCTGGCTTCGCCATCGTCGCGGCAGGGACGTTCATCGGTGAATTAGGAAACTTCTAGTGAGTCTCGTATTGCCTGCCTGTCAAGAAGGCGGACGCTAATATGAAATCGGCCGTGTCCTTCTCTTCAAGTGCGTTCAAGTACTGTTGTGCAGCTCGCGGAGAGAAACTCGAGAAGACGAAGCTCCAGTATGCGTGCCTGGCTCGCGTCGTTCGGGATGGAGGCTTCAAGATTGCGCTGATCGCGCGTCTGAGTGCCATCCCCGGTCACTGTGCGTCCCAAGTTTCTCATGCCACTCTTTCATTGCCGACGTGTGCTGATCTCAATGTCTGAAGTTACCACTGCTGTGTTCTCCACCTGCGGCATGGGCGTCATTACCTTCTCGATCGCTGCGATTTTGTCGCTTCCGAAGCAGTTCATTACCGTCTATCTTGGTGTCGCGCTCGAGCAGTCCGAGGACGGCACTAGCAGCACGAAGGACACCATCATCCGGGACGCCGTGCTCGGCCTGACAACGCTCATGACCTTCGGCGCGATGTGGTACATTTACCACAAGATGAACCAGGCGAAGCCGCTCGTCATATACGACCGCCGCAAAGCCCGCCAGGCGAAGCTCATGGAGATGTCTGGCGCTGCCCCGAGCCTGCCGTACGGCAGTGGCAACTCTGTGATGCTCGAGTCTACAACCTCTGTCTCGTTCAACCCCGCTGCGTCGAGCGCTGACATCCCTCTCACGAAGTATGGTCAACCCCAATCTCAGTACCAGTCTCAGCCAGGCGTTTATGCGCCCCGCCCCCAGCGACCGGGCGAACAGTACCCCATGAGCCAGTACAGCAACGGCAGCCACGCACTCCCTCCTGGCGCTGGTTATCCCTATCCTACTCCTGCATCGCAACTCCCTTCTCGCTCTGTCGCGTCCCCGCCCAGGGATCCGTTCTCAGACGCCGCACGTGTACCGAACTACTCATCACCTCGTCCCCAGCCCCCTTCTCAACCTCAGCCACAGGGTATCTCATACCAGCGCCAAGCGCCTCCGCGAGGGTACGGCTCGCCGCCACCTGATATGTTGGATAAGCGAGGTGGTGGATCCCGCCCTCCGCATACGTACACCCAATCCACTCCCGCAGCACAGAGACTCTCGAGTCCCCCTCCGCCAGCTGCACGCCCGCCCCCGCCTTCTGCACCGCAATCGCCAACACCGCGAAACTACCCCGCCCCGACAGGTCCTCCACCTTTGCCGAGTATGTCTGGGCAGCCACCGCGGACGTCCGGGGACGGGACGAACCCTTTCGCGGACCCCAGCCCTATGCCTAACCCCTATGAGCAAGGGAGGCAAGGGGGAGGACATGTAGAGGAACCGAGTGACGCGACCTTCTACACTGCTGCGGGGGGGCACTCACGTGGGGGCACGGAGTTTGACGCGGCGTACGAGGCGACGAGCATGGCGAGCACGGAGGGTTCCGCGCCGCCTGCGTACGATGAGCATAGGCACGCGCAGTGAGTTAGTTCATGATATGATACCTGCACACGCTCGTTTGGCTCCTGGACCCTGAGGCCACTATTGTATGTATCCACCCTACCCGTCCTGTTCGTCGTACCCCGCACCTCGCATCTCGCATTCTGCACCCCGCACTGTCTCTCGCATAGCATATACACTACGCAAGACGCACCCACACCCGCCGTCAGTACGTCCCCGCATTGGCTGCAGTATATATGTACATACTACAGTAATCCGCGCGAGGGCTGCTCTGCGCGGCGCCGGCGCGCGGGAGTGGTGCAACGTGCGGATCTATATCCCGCCCTGCATGGACTTTTCGCAGATACCAATTCTACATTGTGTGTTCGCTGCGCCTGCGCATGCTGAGGCTGTGATGAGTGGTAGAATGGGGAAGTGCGTCTGTGTTCGATGGCGGTGCAGCCGCAGCTGCTCTGCGGTCTGCCAGGGCGTTGAAATTTTGGTGGTCGGAAGTAGGCTATTCGAAGATTGTCGTGGAATGGCAGAGGCCCTCAAGGTACGTATCATTGAACGGTGTTGGAGATCTGCGACGAGGAGCCTATGTCGAACGGCATGCTTTGAGTATGGACGCACTTGTGTAAATTGTATATACATGTAATAGTGAGATCAAAGGGCAGACGCCGAAGAAGCAGCTCTCCAGGCGGCGAAGCGCCGCCCCCTACTTGCAGAGTCGCTGGTACTGCGCTTTCAAAATTCACCAGGCGAGCAGGCCAGGACCATGTACTTATACGATGCCTGCGTGCTTTTCGAGTTCGAGCCTGCCGCTTCCCCATCTCGTATCCGTCCGTGCATATACACTCGCTCCGCCTCGTTCTCGACACAGCGACTCGTATACTCATAGAGCAGGATCCGCCTCCAGCCGAGATGATCAGCATGCCTGTACAGCAAGACCCGTTGCCCATGACCACTACTTCACTAGCAGGAAATGGAAAGCCAACGAAAAGCGACGCTGTGCCTGCGATATCTTTGCGCAATGATGATCACAACGCGCATGCGAAGCGGTCCATGTCCAAGGACATCCTCCTGATATGTACGGTCACGTTTGCCGCGATTCTCAACGTGAGTGCTTCTCTCATATGCACGTTCGCACGCCTGATGTATGAGTTAATTGACTAGACTGCAAACTCGACTGCCGTGTCTTTGTCACTCCCGACCATAGGGAGGGACCTCAACATTGCTGAGTCTAATCTGCAATGGATAATCTCTGCCTACTCGCTAAGCTCGGTGGGTCTTCCCGTTCGCAATTGCGCTCTAACCTGCAAATCAAATCTGCGATATCAGCGCACTTATCTCGCGCGTATCGCAGGGATGTCTTCTTCTCTTCCTAGGGCGGCTCGCAGATCGATTCGGCGTAAGCTCACCTTCATCATCGGATGCGCATGGATGGGTATCTTCGGCTTGGGGTGTGGGTTCGCCCAAGGTGCGTACGCCCTATCATTCAGTGAGCTCGTATGCTAAAACGCCCCACTATCTATCTATGGTGAGATTACCTTGGACATTTTGCGTGGGCTCCAAGGCCTCGGTCCTGCAGCTGCTACGCCAGCTGCTGTGATTATACTCTTCACTCGTGGGCATGTACGCAGCACTGACCGTTTCCTAGATCGGTATTCTAGCGCATACATTCCCTCCCCCACCCCGCCGCTCTATCGCGTTTGCGACCTTTGCTGCAGGTGCACCGGTCGGCGGGGTAGTGGGGAACATTATAGGCGGCGTCCTCACACAGTGTACGGCGTACGTCCACTTCTCATGTCCCTTCGGATCGTGACTTTGCCTGACGTCTGAAACAGTCAAAGCTGGCGCTCGACATTCTGGTTTATGACCGGCCTGAGCGCTCTTTGTTGTCTTGGAGGATTGATTTCTATCGATGCGGACGTCCTGTACGCGCTCCCGGACAAGTGCGCTCATATGCTAGGGCTGTAGGATGGCGCTGTTGCTGAAGTCTTCTCTACAGGCGCATCGACTGGCTCGGGGCCTTCCTTGTCACCACTGGCCTTATTTCCATCGCCTTCGTCCTTAGTGATGGCACCACTGCGCCCGATGGCTGGAAGACTGGATGTACGCAATGCCTCTATATATCACGTATCTCGCCGAAAAGCTGACAATATGGTATCTTACTCTATGTCCACTTCAGACATCATTGCGCTCCTCGTCGTCGGCGTGTTCTTCCTTGTGCTCTTTGTCCTTTGGGAACGCTTCCTCGAACGCGTTCATGCGCAGGACGGAGAGGTTAGCCAGAGGTGGTGGACGCCGCCTCCGCTGATGCTTGTGTCTATCTGGGGACGGGCGAATGGCCGGCTTGCGGCGATGCTAGCTATCGCGTTCTCCGAGTGGTGTAGTTTCAACTCGTTCCTTTTCTGGGTTCAGGTGCGTATGTATGCAAATAGCTACGTGTTCCTGATTGGGCTGAAGGCACTGGATAGCTGTATTATCAGGACTACTTGGGCTTGAAGCCGATCCTGACTATGGTTCGGCTATTGCCCATGTGGGCCGCGGGCGTGACTTGCAACGTGATCGTTGCCCTCGTTGTCGGCCGCGTCCCCATAGTCTATCTCGTCGGTACGTACCTCTCCCTTCGGCGGAAACCCATGCGCTGACCTTTCGTATTGGAACGCAGTGATCGCCATGCTCTTCACCGGGGCCGCCAACCTCCTTTTCGCGGTGATCGTCCCATCCGCACCCTATTGGGCATTCGGCTTCCCCGCCGCGATCATCAGCGTCGCCGGCGCCGACTTCATCTTCGTGACGGGCACGCTCTTCATCACGCGCGTCTGTCTTCCGCACGAGCTGAGCATTGGCGGGACGATCTTCCAGACTATCAAGCAGCTCGGCACAGCGTTCGGGCTCGCAATCAGCACGGTCGTGTTCAACACGACGTTAAAGAGCAGGTCCGAGAGTCTGGGGGTGGCGTTGAACGAGGGAGGGACGAACGCGCCGAAGCCAGCGCAGCTGACGGCGTATAAGGATGCCATGTGGAGCGGGGTTGCGTTTGCGCTATTTGGTGAGTATGCTGCTCGTTACCCGGATTGGCTGAGAGCTTCTTTGGAGCGCTCACCCTTCTTGTGCATAGGTGTCCTGCTTGCTGTTTTCTTCGTTCGTGGGGTAGGCATCGTCGGGCACCGAAAAGCTGACAGTGATAGCAAGGGCGAGAAGGCTACGCATGTGTCCAAAAAACCAGATATTGAAGCTGTATGTCCACTGTGGGTGCTTGCCATCCGTGGCGATGTGATCACTGAACATGTGCCCTTTTGCAGATTAATGAATCGGACTCGGACTAGAACAATCCCGCTTACTGCTTCGAAACGTTACCTCCAAGTCGCCGCGCAGCAGAGATCTTTCCGCCAGATCTTCTTTTCAACCGCAATACCCCCGACGACATGCTTCTCTCAACATTACCCAGCACGGCTAGATAGCCCCGCAGACGTCCCGCGCCTTAACGAGCACGTTCGCAGACCCCAATCTGTACATGTCCAATCCCTGGAGCTAGAATGCATGCGGATGTGCTGAATGACGTGAGATTCTGACTTGCCGCTAGTACTTCCGGGGCATTACAGAATTCTACGTGGCACTTACAGACCACGAGCCCCGAGAGTTCGGCGCCGCCTTCGTACGCGTTGCTCATGGGCATGCGACACGAGTATCCTCGGCATTAGCACGATTCCTTCCGCGGTTCTGCATGCATGGCCTCTATCAGGGTTAACTCGGCTCCTACTACCGAGTATATCTGTATCCCCCATCTCGATCATGGCATCCCCCATCCTCCATTCGGGACTGCGTACTGTTCTGGCATTGCATATACGTACTATACTGCTGTAGCCCGCACGATGCTTGGGGGTTGCCTCTCATCAGAACCTATTCCTCCTACGAACACTGTCCGCAGATAACAATTCTATGTCGTTTCATCGCCTAGCACTCGTACCATGGATGTGCCCGGTGGTAGGCAATTTGTAGTACGACCAGACCGTGTCCAAGGCGATGAGACTGTCCTACTCGGGGTCTCCATGTCGCGATTCTTGTCGTCCGAATAAAGCATGACGGGTGACAGCGAGTGTCTAGCCCGCGCGGCATTTTGGAGTCGAACGCAGAGAGCGTCTGAAGGTTGGTGCCTCTTGAGACGCGCGTCGCTAGTAAGGTTCTAAGCTTGTTACCAACCAGCTCCGTAAGCCGCTCATTGTGAGCTGCGGACCCTGGGACAGTGTGTGGTCATGGTCGCACTAAAGACGCGAGTAGGCGTCTCGTCGTAAAGTTCATCTGCAAGGGCTTTGGCAGATGACCAGGATATGTCGATGCAGCAGGGAAGTGCTGAGTGCTCACAGCAAAATAATGACGTGAGACGACTAACGTACAGTATGCATGGTTCTCTTGCAATCGCACCACTCGGCGCTGTTTCATGCAGACTGCGACAGTCCATGAGTAGGGTCCTCATTGCATCTTGGACTGCGAGACGCCTCCGAGGTGCGCGAGTCTCGCGGACGGACAACGGTTGCTCAGCGCTCAGTACTACGATCGGGCAAGAGATCTCGATCCGTTTGACCGTGGCTGCGTCCGAGACGCTCGTGGTAAGTACTACTTACTTCACGACTTCGATCATGCATCCCCCACTTCCGAGCCCAGTCCCCCCGCGTCCTCTCCGCCATTGTATACACGCTCGTTTACCCCATTCCTCTACCTCTACAAAGAGTCTCCTATAATACAGACCTTCGAATCCCTTGCAGAGATGTCCGTACACTCAGACACCATCCCTACATCTCCTCGCTCACTCGCAGAGAAGCCGAGAGCGATGGAGAATGACGACACCTTATCCCCGACTAATATGCTCAAAGATAACCAACATCTCCATACTAGGCGGTCTATGTCAAAGGATATCATCCTCATCGCCACTGTTACGCTTGCCATGCTCCTCAACGTAGGTGCTTCTCTCATCTTCGTGTTCGCACCCGTCATCTGTAGCACGCATTCCTCAGACGGCCAACTTGGGTGCCGCGGCCATATCGCTTCCAACCATTGGCAGGGACCTCAACATCTCCGAGGCCAAGCTACAGTGGATCATCTCCGCCTACTCCCTCAGCTCAGTGAGTTCTTGCGTACTCACTCGCCTCCTACCCTACATCTCCGTGTGATTTCCCATGCTTATCTAATATCGTTCAGGGTTGTCTTCTTCTGTTCCTAGGGCGGCTCGCCGACCTGTTTGGTCGCAAGATCGTCTTCATCGGCGGCTGCGCGTGCATGGCCATATTTGGCCTCGGTTGCGGGTTCGCCCAGAGTGAGTAAACCGATCCCTTCGGCAAGCTCGTATGCTGAAGTGTCCTACCGCCTAAGATTCTATCACCATTTACATCTTGCGTGGACTCCAAGGCCTCGGTCCTGCAGCCTCCGTGCCGGCGGCTGTCAGTGCAATCTCTGCGCCCGCTCTTCTACGGAAAGCTGACTTTCCACCAGCTCGGCATTCTTGCTCATACTTTCCCTCCTTCACCTATCCGGTCTATAGCTTTCGCCACCTTCTCTGCCGGCGCTCCCGTTGGCGCGGCAGTAGGGCTCGCCATCGGTGGTGTCCTAACGCAACTGACGGCGTACGTTCTTACCCACTTCCGGTCCAGGCTCTTTATCTGACATCTCATTCAGCCAGAGTTGGCGCTCGACATTCTGGTTTCTTACCGGTCTGAGCGCTCTATGCTGCTTAGGTGGACTCATCTCTATCGAAGCAGATGTCCCTTACGCGCTCCCGGATAAGTCAGTATATACGCATAGTTTTGAGGTGCGGTGGTACTGACGCTCTTGTATAGGCGTATAGACTGGCTCGGAGCCTTCCTCATCACCGCTGGTCTCGTATTCGTGGTTTTTGCCCTCAGCGACGGCCCTATCGCACCTGATGGCTGGAAGACTGGATGTACGTACTGTACTCTCTCTCGTACCATTTCGGGACGCTGATACTGATGTGATCGGACGTCATATTCCCTCCAGATATTATTGCACTCCTCATCGTCGGCGTGTTCCTCATTGTGCTCTTCGTCCTCTGGGAACGCCTGCTCGAACGACTGCATGCGCAGGGCGGAGAAGTCAGCCAGAGGTGGTGGACGCCGCCTCCGTTGATGCCTGTGTCGATCTGGGGGCGGGCAAACGGCAAGCTGGCGGCGATGCTCATTGTTGCTTTCGTCAGCTGGTGTAGTTTCAATTCGTTCACGTTCTGGGTCCAGGTGTGTATGCATATGTATGTGGAGCAGGTCTGACTGTGTGTTGAGTCTGGGATGCGCAGCTGTACTACCAGGACTACGTCGGCTTGAGCCCGATCCTCACCATGGTCCGGCTCTTGCCCATGGCGATTACGGGCGTGTTGTGCAATGTGATCATCGCCGTCGTTGTCGGTCGCGCACCCTTAGTCTTCCTTGTCGGTACGTTATGCTACCCTGGGTTGACTCCGCATACCATTCATACTGATCCCGCGGCTACCAACAGGCGTCGGCACGCTCTTGACTGGAACCGCAAACCTCCTCTTCGCCGTGATTGTCCCCTCCGCGCCATACTGGGCCTTCGGCTTCCCCGCCGCCATCATCGGCGTATTCGGCGCAGACTTTGTCTTCTCAACGGGTACACTCTTCATTGCACGCGTCTGTCTGCCTCACGAGCAGAGCGTCGGGGGCGCTCTCTTCCAGACGCTCACCCAGCTGGGCACAGCGTTCGGCTTGGCCATCAGCACGGTCGTTTTCAATGCGACGCAGAAGAATCAGGCGGAGAGCTTGGGGGTGACGTTGAATCAAGGGGGGACGAACGCGCCGAAGTCAGCGCAGTTGACGGCGTACAAGGATGCTATGTGGAGCGGGTTCGCATTCGGGCTTTTCGGTGAGTCTGCTTTTCATCGTGAGCACGTGGAGAGGACGTTCGTGGTTGACCAATGCATCTATGCGCAGGTTTCCTGCTTACTGTTCTATTCCTACGTGGGGTTGGTCCCGTCGGGCACCGGAAAGCGGACAGCGACGACGAGAGTGAGAAGACAGCGCTCGAGCCGGCAGACCGCGGTTCAGGCGCGGTACGTCGGCTGTGATTACACATCCATGTTGCTGTGACCACTCACGACGTTCGCATCTTGCAGATCAACATGTCTGATTAGGACGATCGACTAGGACGATCCTGCTTGCTCCCCAAAATGATTTGCTCGGGTTTCTATGCAGGAGAATATGTTTCCGCTGTCTGTCGTATGTACGGCCCGCGTTCCCTATCATGACATGCTCCCCCATAAGCTGAAGAACCACACACATCCCGCTGCGTGCGTTCCCTCCACATGCGGCGACATAGCGCAACTACGCCGTATCGCCAATTCCCTCGCCCTTACCTAGCAGGGCCGCTTGGACAGCCGCCTGGCGAGGTGATGAACCCATCTAGATCTTCACGAGGAAGGGAGGCAAGGACGAGGCATGTGGAGGAGCCGTGCAATGTGACATTCTGTACAGTTGTGGGGGCCCATTCGCTCGGAGGCACCGAATCTTACGCAGTATACAGAATGAAGAGCATGGTAAGTCCTACGGGCTCGCCGCTGCCTTGGTATGACAGCACGGGCACGGGCACAACCGTGCAATGTGAGTCGCATTTTATGCCCGTACACCTTCGTTCAGTTCCTGATTCCTTTCGGTCCACTGTTGTGACAATTCACCCATATCATATCTATCGCCATCCTTGACACCCAACACCTGGCATTGCGCATCCTGCTTTCGGCACTCGTTAGTACTCGAAGCTGTCTCTGACATACCATGTATGCTGCGCGAGACACGTGTGCACACACTATCCGTCCGTTCCCGCATCAGATGAATTATGAGTAGGTACATACCGTGCTACTAATCCGCCGCATCGCGTCGCACATACATACAGTATATAGGTCCGCGTTGCGTGCGGATCTATACCCCCCTGCCATGCATGCCAGTGGACAAGTTCGCTGATAGTCATCTCACGTCGTATCTTCCCTACAACCACACCAGCTTGGGCTGTGATTGGTGCGTACTGTTACCCATAGTGCTGTAGCGCACGATCGTACTTCCAAGTCACCTCTCTCTCAGATGAGTGATTGCTTGCTAAGCCAAATGTTCATGTCAGCCTTGGCTATCAGCTGCAGACCCTCCAATGATGGTGAGTAGAAGTTAGCTTCGATGGCGGTATTATGACTTTCCAGTTTTCGATCTTTGTCAGGATGAAGCTTGGGTACATACGTTTAACGGTGGGATTTGGAGGGCCCCCGGGGACGGTTGTCGAACCTGCCAGTGAGTAAATGTGTCCAGCGGCAGTCCCGAGGTTACTGACCCACTTCCTAGGGCGATCGTGCGTATGATGGCAGTGCGCAATTGTTGTCATTAATGATCTCGGCTCACATCGAGGCGTTTACAGTTGGTCATGGATTCTTGTCTCGTGATTGACCTCCGAGAGACGGACGGATGCTGAGTACGACGCCTTCCGGAAAAGGGCGTCAGACTCCCACGGTCGCCAGATCTCGATACTTGGTGTACATAGGAGTACTCTGTACTTACTACTTTGTACTGACACTCAAAAATTCGGCGGCCATGATGCGTGCTTGACTGGAGCTCTGTGTTCAGTGCCCCCCACCTGCCCTCCGGTCGGCTATACCTACTCTCGCTCTGTCTGGTTCCTCGGCGCAGCAGCGACTCGTATACCCGTCCGCCTCTTCCTCGGACTCCCAAGATGTCTGTTAAGCAACACTCGTCCCCCACACCCACTCGCTCTGCCACGGAGAACGAGAAGCTCCCGGAGGGCGATGCCACGTCCGCGACCTCTGTTCGCAAACATGGCCGCGATACGCAAGTCAAGCGGTCGAGGTCCAAAGACATCATCCTCATCTGTACCGTTACCCTTGCCATGATCCTCAACGTGAGCGGTTCTCTCATATTTGTTCTCGCACCACACTCAAACTACTCGATTCAATAGACGGCCAACCAGACTGCGGTGTCTATCTCGCTCCCGACCATAGGCAAGGACCTCAACATCGTCGAGTCCAAGCTGCAGTGGATCATCTCTGCCTACTCGCTCAGCTCCGTCAGACTCGCGTCCCTCCCCGTATCCTCGCGTTTACAGCCTTCTCATTTGAGTGCTGTAGGGATGTCTACTCCTGTTTCTAGGACGACTGGCCGATCTGTTCGGACGCAAGATCATCTTCATTGCCGGGTGCGCATGGATGGGCATATTCGGTTTGGGATGCGGCTTTGCTCAGGGTAAGCACTTTTGCGAACGCGACCAGCGAGATTGTCCGCTAAAGCTCCCCGCTACATCAGATGAGATCACCATGGATGTACTACGTGGGCTGCAAGGCCTTGGTCCGGCAGCGTCCGTGCCAGCTGCTGTGAGTACTCCCTTACCACCTGGTGCACACATGCAGAAAGCCAACCCTATGCTAGCTGGGGATCCTCGCGCATACATTTCCCCCCTCACCCATTCGGTCTATCGCGTTTGCGACCTTTGCCGCAGGTGCCCCTGTCGGCGGGGCCATAGGGAACACCATCGGCGGTGTCCTCACACAGCTCACGGCGTGCGTCTCAATTCATGTCGGGATGAGATGCTGTCTGACTCCCACATTGACGTAGTCAGAGCTGGCGCTCGACATTCTGGTTTTTGACCGGGCTGAGCGCTTTATGCTGCCTCGGTGCATTGATTTCCATCGATGCTGACCTCCCGTACGCGCTTCCAGATAAGTGGGTATTCATGTGGAACTTTGAGGCCCGCGTCGGTACTGAGGCTTTCTCAACAGACGCGTAGACTGGCTCGGAGCCTTCCTTGTCACCGCCGGCCTCGTTTTCATTGTCTTCATCCTCAGTGACGGGCCCATTGCGCCCGACGGCTGGAAGACTGGCTGTACGTAGTTGTCTATTCTTCTTACCGTGCAACGAGACTGACAGATGTTGTGTTCACATGCACCCTCCCTCGCTTCCCTCAGACATCATCGCGCTCCTCATTGTCGGCGTCCTGTTCCTGGTTTTATTCGTCCTTTGGGAGCACTACCTCGAACGTGTTCATGCGCAGGGCGGGGATATCAGTCAGAGGTGGTGGACGCCGCCCCCGTTGATGCCTGTGTCGATCTGGGGACGGGCGAACGGCAAGCTGGCGGTGATGCTGATCATCGCATTTGTCGAGTGGTGCAGCTTCAACACGTTCGTTTTCTGGGCGCAGGTGCGTATATGCGCTCATGTAACCTAACCCGAATGTGCGCTGAATGCGTCGGGTAGCTGTACTATCAGGACTACTTGGGCTTGAGCCCGATACTGACCATGGTCCGGCTTCTGCCCATGTCTGTGATGGGTGTGACTTGCAACGTGATCGTCGCCCTCGTCGTTGGCCATGTTCCCCTAGTCTATCTCGTCGGTACGTACCTCTCCTCCTGGTCCAAGTAATAGCCCGTTTCCCAGCTACTGACTTTTCGTACGGGAATGCAGCCATCGGCACGCTCCTCACAGGGACCTCGGACCTCCTCTTCGCGGTCATCGTTCCCTCGGCACCCTACTGGGCCTTCGGCTTCCCCGCCGCCATCATCACTGTATTTGGCGCCGACTTTGTCTTCGCGACTGGCACACTCTTCATCGCACGCGTCTGCTTGCCGCACGAGCAGAGCGTTGGAGGTGCGATCTTCCAGACGCTCACCCAGCTGGGCACAGCGTTTGGCTTGGCGATCAGCACGGTCGTTTTCAACGCGACGCAGAAGAGCAAGGCGAAAAGCTTGGGGGTGACGTTGAATGAAGATGGGACCAACGCGCCGAGGCCGGCGCAGTTGACGGCGTACAAGGACGCTATGTGGAGCGGATTCGCGTTTGGGCTGTTTGGTGCGTTTGCTACTCGCTTCTTGAGAGTACGAGTTTGGCCTGACTCGTATGTGCACAGGGTTCCTTCTTGCTGTGTTGTTCCTTCGCGGTGTTGGCGTCGTCGGGCACAGGAAAGGCGATAGCGATAACGAGAGCGAAAAGACGGCGCGTGGGTCGCTTAATCGTGATCCCGAAGCTGTACGTCTGTCTAGCGTCTTTCATCCATAAACCCCGTGGTCACTTACGATCCTTCCGTTATGCAGGTCAACGTATCTGACTAGACGACTCTATCCGCTGTTTAAAAGGTCACGGCCAAGTTTTCGTGCGGGAGAATAGCTTGGACAAATCAACCTCAACGTTATTCATGATGGTATACCCCCCTCAAGGCCGAGGAACCGCGCATTCGCTTGGATACCTTAGGCAATGGAAACGCATAAGGCTACCGCATAATCGTTCATAGACGCGTCTCGTCCCTCTACGCCCACGTTTGACATACACATACGCTGTATCCTTCATGAATAGACGTCTCGGCACACTAAAAGCGTAGCTGGCTTCGGTCGTGTGCATGCATGTCTGATCTCATTTCATGGTTTTTAGCAGACGCTTCATATAATGAATAATCCTTGACCCCATGAGCGTATGAAATTTCCTCGTTGGTCGGCATCCTCGCGAACACGGAACATGACATGAAGGTGTTGTGCGCACGGGGTGAGGCTGCGTTCACGGAGTTTCTATCTAGCGAGCCTAACCCGGATGGATTCCGCTCGATATGAAATGATTGTATTCTACGCCTTAGCGTATCATTGAACGACTCGAGTACTGCCAGTGGCGCAGTCGGCCGCGCCGCCCCAGCTAGCGCCGGGCGTGGAGAGCTTGTTTTCCGACTCCCACGAAGAACTACGAGATCACCTGCCTCCTTGAACGGCATGGCTGCGGTAGGTATGTGTCCGCCTGAAGTACGCCTTCCTGAGGAGATAACCCTCTCGCGACCCCCTCCTTGTCCATGACGCTCCACCAAAGACCTGGCGACGACGGAGCTGCTCCTGCTGGTCCCACTTCTTCAGCTGGGATCCAGAAAGACAACCAGCTCTGGCTTGAGGACGGCAGCATCATCCTAGTTGCTGGTCAGACTGGGTTTCGCGTCCACAAGAGCCAACTCTCGAGAAAATCTGCCATATTCAGAGAACTTTTTGCTGTGCCGCAACCAATTGTTTCGGTCGACTCTCTCGAGGGCTGCCCCGTCGTTCGAGTCCCCGACGCCGCACAAGAATTATCTCATTTGCTGCGTTATATATACGATGGACGCAGGTGAGTTATCTATACCTTGATCAGCTCCTTAGCAAGGACCAATCTCTGAGGCCCCATGCACCATTTCAGCTTCATCATATCGACCACCGGTAGACCAGACTTCGTGAAGCCCACATTCGCAACGCTTTCGGCGTTGATGCGCCTCGGCCACAAGTACGACATCCCTGAGGCAATCGAGGACGCATCCAGCTGCCTCCAGTCATACTACACTACCAACTTCGACGTCTACAAGAGGTTGCGCCAGCGCGACCTTGTCGACCTGCTATTCGAATTACGCGAAGAAGACCTCGATGCGGATGCGATCGAGACCGTCAATCTCGCAATGTTGACAGGAAAACACTCCCTGCTTCCCGCAGCGATGTACAGATGCTGCCAGATCGATTCCGACGAGCTCATCGATGGAGTCCAACGCCCTGTGCGTGACGCGCGCACCGTGCATCTCAACGCGGATTGTATTCGTCTCTGCCGTCGCGGGCGGGAACATCTCATCAAGGCCTGTGGACGAGTTCTCAAGGTCTTCGGTCTCCTGGAGTCTCCAGTCCGCTGTGGTCGCTGTGCACCCGTGGCGAAACAGGAAGGGGCAGGCAGCATTCATGACATTGAGCTGCAACTGACGACAGACCCGCTTGAGTTGATGTACGGCTCCGATGCTCTCAACGCACTTTGCTCAAGATGTCAAACTTCGATGGCGGACCATCTTGCCGCACAGCAGCGTCAAATATGGTGCAAACTACCGGTCTATCTCGGTATTGATGATTTGGAAGGAGTTGAGATGGTCGCGCCTAGTCCTTTGGAAGGTATGGACTGGGCCGCATGATTGCGTGAATGTTGTTCTTCACGTGCAAGAGGTGCGAGGCGATCCAGGTTTTCGCTCGCACGAATGCTAACCTCTTGCGGGATGCACGAAACATCATCAGACATAGAGTTTAAATCAGTCACATATGCGTTCGCTCATGCTCGTTTGCGAGGCAATGTAGAGTGAGCTGGATGATCTTCCGATCGTGTACTATCTCAACCGAACTGACGGTGACGGTTGTCTTGCACACGTAGTACGCCTGTTACCGCAGCACCATATCTCTAGATGACGTTGCGACTGCCCTCGAGACGATCACTTGCAATGCGATCAAGAGATTTGTCCTATCGGCGCATTTAAAGTCCCCAGTCATCTCTACGAATACAGATCCTAGATATTCTGAAGACCAATTGAGATTAAGTGATCAACCTAGCGACTCTCGGGAGGAGGACGCAAAGATGTCTCATTCTAGTCCTACAACGCCTAACCGCGTGGCGTACGCACGTGCGCCAAAGTTCGGAAGTGTGCGACAGAACGCAATCCGCAAGTATGCTCGGAAACTTACTTCGACGGCTCACTTCGACTCTCACGTTAGCTTCAGTCCTGATGTCTCTACCGCAGCACTACAGCCAGCCATCTACCATCATCTTCACAACGCCTCACTTGTCCTCTAGAGAAGCCATCCATGCCGCGATCAACAGACCAACCCGTCGCCGGCTCTGAGTTCCCTCCGCTTAGCCTTTGCGAGGACCTCGGGAGGGAAGCCGGAAAGGGGAACATCCAATTTCGGCTTTGGTTCGACGACCGCGGCGTCGTCCTTATTGCTGAGCATACTGCCTTCCGTGTGCACGCATCCTTCTTGTCTCGACACTCCCCAGTGTTCAAAGAGCTGTTCACTGTGCCGCCTGCCCCCAATGGCGAACGCATAGGAGGCTGTCGCGTCTTCCACACCTCCGATTCAGCTGAGGACCTGAACTACCTGTTGCAATTAACGTATGACGCACCTTGGTACGTATCAATATATTCCCAGACGATCTGTATCTTATGTCGTTTGTGATAGTCTCCTGAGACCCATCAACCCCAGTGGCGACACTGCGAAGCCCTCATTTGCTATGATATCCGCTCTGATGCGGCTCGGTCATAAATACGAATTCTTCACTCTAGTCGACGACGCTGCGAGATACCTCGAAACATACTACACCACGAACTCTGACGTTTGGGAGCAGCTCCGAGACGGGAAGCAAGACGCGCCCTTCACCTTCTCTGACAATCCTGCCGCTGACGCCATTGATGCAGTAGATATCGCACGCTTGACGGGAAGATACGCCATGCTCCCCGTCGCGTCGCTCTCTACCAATGCTGCCAGCTCGATCCCGTCGACCTCTTGGAAGGTGTGAAGCGCTCCGAGGCGGACACTCGAGTCTTCTCCCTCTCCAGTGCCAATATTGCACTCTGCCTTCGTGCGCAAAGACCGCTGCTCAAGGCATCCGCTAATGTCGCTGCTATCTCTCTCCTGCGGTATGAGTGTGGCGAGCCAGGATTTGTGGGTAGCTGCGCAGACCGGGTGTATGCTGTCTCGAGCTCTGGTCTCCTGAGGTTGGATGACGAGCTTACCTCAGACCCGTTGAGGCCCCTCCCCCTGGCGTCCTGCCAAGCAGCCTCCGTGCTGGAGATAGCAATTGGCAATAGGTCAGTGGAGCTCTGCGCTGCGTGTAAGCAGCGATTGTTGTCCACGGTTAGGAGGGCGAGACAGGATATTTGGAGTCGATTACCAACATTTTTCGACCTGTGGAAGCTTGAGCCTCAGATAAGGATGGTGATCAACGACCCGCTGGTCAGAGATCAGGACTATCAGAGTGACCTTTACGCCACAAAGAACCTACGATGCCATTGGACCGAAAGCATGACTGCTTGACTGCACCTCTTGGACTCTACAGTTTGTGACCTGTACTGATAGCTACCGCTATGTCATTGAAGATGGGCGTGGGTCCGATGCTCTATGGTAGAATATCACCGAGAGACGACACAGTCGCTCGCGCGCGCCGAGGTTACTTCGCACCCAGCAGCGATCCGACGATTGGGAGATGGCCTCTATTGCCAGGTTCTATGCCGACTGGTGGACAGTAGACAACTCGTGATACCTCTCCCAAGTATCTTGATATGGAACTGCCATCCTGGTATCGGCTGGTCGGCCGAAATCTCAAGGCGCTCGCACACGGAGGGGGCCATGTCATCTTGGATCAGAGTTGTAGGTTCCTCTCGCTATAGAGTTTGTAGCTTCTTGTTCAGGTGACGACGCGGTAGCGGGCCCGGGGGTGAGTCCAAAGTTGCCTTACGGTTGTTGCATCCATTGGATCCTATACTTGAATGCCACCGTCATTAGCACAGATCGCCGAGGACTCAGGCTCGCTGCCTGAGGCTCGCTGCTGAGCGTGAATACCATAGTCGGCTCAGCGAGGACCACGCAAAGATGATTCCATGCGGCATGTCAAGCTACGTGGAAGCATCTTATCGAACCGTTGCCGCTGTGACTACATAGCCAGGTATTTGGCCTGGGTAAGTGCTCAACTTCCCCATTCGAGTGTTCACCTTGTCAGATTGACGGCATGTCCTCTAAGCGACGGCGAAGTGCGGCGGAAGATGGGAAATAAACGTGAACCCTGGATGGTCGTGGGGCGGTGACACCTTGGGCGAGGCGCGAGGAGCTACACGACTTATGGAAATCTGCATACGAGCGCACTTCGAACCCGATTGAAGCGCCTGCATCCTCAACCAATCAGGCGACGCTCGAGCGTAAGGACTTCGTGAGCGAGACGAGAGGGAAAGAAGCGCGTTAATACACTAACTAATACATGGGGATCATCCGAATAGTCATTATCAATCGTGGGTAATGCACCTGATATTCGTAGACAAGCCTCCAACGGTTAAGGCCAGGAGTTAACGTACACAGGGGACATGAGTGAAACAACAAGCAGTGAAGGGACGAAACGAGGAGGGGGCGCTTATGCCGACTGCTTTTCGTCGCGGCTCTCGACTTGGTGGACCTCGTGCTAAAGAGATGATAGATCAGTATCTGCGCGAGTAGTGAAGAGAGAATCTGAGAGCGCACCTTGACGTCCTCGAGGGTCCTCTTGCCAACGTCGCGCTTGACCTTCCAGGCCGTGAAGACGTGGCCTTGCGCGAAGACGTCCTCGATCTCCTCGAGCGTGCGGCCGGCAGTCTCGGGGAACATGAAGAAGATGTGGATGAACGCCGCGAAGTTGAAGGTTCCGAAGATGAAGTACGTCTTCCACGCGATGTTCGACAGACCAGGAGGCACGGCCCACGCGAGCGCGAAGTTGAACAGCCAGTTCGCCGCGGTCGAGACGGAGACGGCCTTGGCACGGACGCGCATGGGGAAAATCTCGGCGGGGTACGTCCAGGAGACGGGACCCATGGTGATGGCGAAGGAACAGACGAAAAAGTAAGAGAAGACGATGATCGCCTTTGTGATGCCGTCATGTCCAGTGATGACCCAGACGCGGTCACCGTCCACCTGTCCCCAGGCTCCATAGCCGCCTTGGAGACCACCGACGAGGAAGAGCCAGAAGCCCATAAGAAGAGTACCGGCGAGAAGCATGGGACGGCGGCCCCACTTGTCGATATAGATGATAGCGGGGATGGTGAACGCGACGTTGAGTACGTACTGAACGGAGTCAGCGATGAGGTTACCGCGGCGACCCGTGAGACCGGCACCCTGGAAGACGTAGATGATGTAGTACATCATGATGTTCATACCGGAGAGCTGAGACCACATCTGGAGCGATGCACCGAGCGTGACGCGGCGGAAGATGCCAGGCTTGATCAAGTCAAGGTAGGACTTGGCACCCTCGGTGCGCTCGAAACGGACCTGCTCCTTGATTTCGGCGATCTCCAACTGGACGAGTTCGTTGTTAGGATCGCCCTTGCCGTGAAGGTCGGCGAGGATCTCGAGAGCCTCGTCCTCACGGTCGTGGTCCACGAGCCAACGCGGCGATTCGGGGAAGAGGAGCATACCGAGGGACAAGATGATAGCAGGAATCATCTGGAGACCCCAGGGAATACGGAAGGAGGCGACGCCATTGATGTAGGAGCAACCGAATTCGACGAAGTACTGGAGGAGGATACCCCAAGTGATGGACCATTGCTGCATCGACACGAGACGACCACGGATGCGGGGATCGGTTATCTCAGACTGGTAGAGAGGGACGATTGCCGAGGCGATACCGACGGCGATCCCAGAAATGATACGCCCGACGACAAGCATGCCACGGTCCTGTCGAATGATGTCACGTCAGCGTCCGTGCTCAGGAAAAGCGTGCTTTGCCGTCACTGAGGTTAGTGCACTTGGGCACGAGACGGGTCGCACGGGTGTGGAGCCGAGAATGCGGATGAGATGGCGCCTTATCTCGCCCTATCGCGTCTTACTCTGGGATCCCACGACGAGGCATGGAAAGCTTTGTCCGGACCCGGTGCGCACACAACTCGGTGGGACACAAGGGTCCGAAAAGAGTAAAGTGAGACTCACGACAGCAGCGCACTGGAGGATGGAGCCAACAACCCAGATCCAGCCAGAGATAATGACTGTCCATTTGCGGCCCAGGAGATCGGCGAGCTTGGAGACAGCCAGTGCACCGACGAAGGAGCCGGCAGGCATGGCGGCGACGATGGCACCCTGGGCGTTGGAGTCGGGGTTGCCAAACTGCCTCTTGTAGGCATCATTGGAGAGGACGCCGGACATGGACGAGATGTCCAGACCGAAGAGACCACCGCCAATACATGCGAATGAACCGACGATGTACTAAGTGACATGCGAGGTATAGTCAGTCACGAAGTCGACGAAGGAAAGGCTTGAGGCACGGGAATGATAACGATATGACAGAGACTAACCGGATTAGCTGCAATGGCGGGTGAGTACTATGGTTGAGGTGCGAGACGGATATGAGTATGAATTCTCGGACGAAGAAGCAAAGGACTTACGGCTTTGACCATTTTTGCTGGCTAGTCCCGTAGGCAATGGCAGGGCTGTCAGAGCTGGACCGCTGGTGGAGGGGAAGCACAAAGCTTGGACCGCAACCGGGGAATTGTCAAAGATTGGAGGGATGTTTTATAGCAAGTGGAACATGCGGTCTGTGGTTGCGGACCGGCTCGCGTCGCAGCGTGCGGGGTCGTCTGACCCAGGCACGGGCGCGGGGACCCCACAAGTCTGGGGGACGTTAGCCGAAGCGATTGATGAACGTTGATGGAACTGGAGAATGCATCATCTCAACGCCGTCACGCGTCTTGGGACTCACACGGGGCTCCAATCAACCAGCAGCGACCGCATGAATTTGTCAAACGGTCGGGGCGGGGCTCGCCTCCTCGATGGCCGTTGAGGGGCTTCGCTCTGCGAGCGGATGCAGTAAATTACGAGGCTGTTACCTCATGCCGTGAGAGCTGGGATGCACTGAGGGGATGATCGTTGGAAGAGGCAAAACTAGAGAGGCAGGAGAAGGTTGTGGCCAAGTCTGAGTCAGGCGCTGGGGCGAGGAGGTCGCATGACCGCTCCGACTCGGCCATCCCAATACGGCATCAGATGTCCTGCACATGCAATCCCAATCCCAGGTACGCGGCGGCGGTCTGCTCAGTTTTCACCGCGAATCTGCTCAAACGGAAATGGCTTCGCTTGCTGGAACGCTGCGCCATCGATGGCCATCCCAACACACTCGTCTTACTTACTTAGCCCCACTCCCAGCTCGCGGTCCCGGGGTTCTCCCGACCCATCCAGTGGCCATCCAAACTCACGCTATATTCTACTCTTCTATCGTCGGTCGGCCCGAATCTCCGTAGTACAAGTACTATCTGGGAGACTGAAACATGCGCGGATCCTGTTTGCCTAACTATCGTCCGTCTCACGCTTTCGGTCCCATGTTATGACGCAATAAGGGCAGTAAGGGTCCGCCAACCACGCTGCATGTCGTCCCATGTTTCTCTAGTGATGCTCTCGTTTCAAATTACAAGCCCATGATGCACGATCAAGTCCGTCATAGAGCACTCGGTGACAAGCTGACCCCGAGCAATCATGTGCTGAAGCTGCGGTTGTAGCTGCCAACAAGAAACGTCGGACACTGTGACTCTGCTACGTGGTTTTGGGATCTTCAATAGGTCTGAGTCGATCGCGGTAGCATCTATGTAAGCTCAACGGACGGACACTTCTCGCTATGATGCGTCAGATACGCTTGGCTTCAGATTCGCATTATGCTATGTTCATAGAACGATCACTTGCCCGTCTTGCACATCCACGCCTCAAGCGGAAACGTAGAAAATATGGCTGGACCTGTCTACCAGTGAAGACCCTCCGATGGCCCGTGTGGTTCATGATCGTGAGAGAGATGGCAGAATTACATATCGAGAGCGTCATACGACTAAATCGAAAACCGGTAATATATGTATCCTATCCTATCACTATACCCATACAACGGAAGACCGTGGGGCAGGAACGCGTTCGCACGAGGGATAATCCACAAAGCCGTCCGCACACTGGCACAATCACTCAAGCCAGCTCCTCGATCTTAACGAGCCTTCGCTTCCTCGGTGGTGTGCCCGCCTCCGCGTCCTCGACTTTGCGCTTCCCTGCGCTCAGAGCCTCATCGCCGCTGAAATTCTCCTTGCCGGACTCCTCTGCATCACCATCCTGGTCCCGGGACGGCGTCGCCTTGCGCTTGCTGCGCCCAGACTTGCTCTTGGACTGGGCTGCGCGGCGGCGTTTCTTGGGGGAAGGGTTGAACGGGCGGTTGTTCTTGACTGCCCACTCGATCTCGATAATTCTACTCGGCAGGCAAGGGTCAGGGCCAGAATCGAAGGGACCTAGAAGAGTACTGACCTCTCCCGGAGCTTGACGTTGTCCGGGACGTACGTCTCGGCTTTGCGATACAGTTCCAGGGCCACTTCGAGGTTATTCCTGCGACGAGGATCAGACCAACGTAAGCACGACGCCCGCTACAACATAGAATCTCAAACTAAGCGGCGGCTACGATGCGTGATAAAAAGATGTAAGGATGAAGGAACGGGAAGAGACGCACTTCTGCGACTGCGACCGCGCGAGGGCGACATACGCCCGCCCAGTCTTCTTCTTCGAGATCGGTGAAAGCACGTCGGCAAGATGCAGCGCCGTGCTAGCCGCTTTGTTAGCGCGCTCGCTGAGATTCGTTCATGGCGGTTGAAGTCATGTCAGCGCGCGAGGTAGCGGTTTGCGAGAGCGATAGAGAGGGCGCACAATCTGGCCTCGAGCTCATCGAGGCGGCGCTTGAGCTCGTCCTCGGACGCGCCGGCCTTGGACTTTAGCAGCGGCGTGAGCATACCCGAGGGGAGAGACTCGAGTGCCGATGATGAAGATGACGTCGAGTTGTCTTCCTGGGTGGTGTTGATGCTGATGTTGGTGCTGCCGTCGGTGATTACATGGTGGTTGCGGGAGGCGGAGGCGGAGGAACCTGCTGAGAGGTTGGCAGCCCTCTCCTCCTCCTCACGCCGGAGACGCTCACGCTCTTCTTCAAGGCGACGGGCTACCTCGCGCTCCACGGCTTTCGCGATCTGGGTCCATGCGAAGTGGGTCAGCGCGATGGATATGGGTTCAGAGGATAGCCAAGACCTACGCGGGCATTAATCTCCTCTTCCGTGAGGTGTGCAGGGACGACAGGTGGTTTCTCCTCAATCTTAATGGCTTCAGCAACAAGGGGGAGAGGGAGTGAGCTGCGCCCGCCTACATGGTCCAAGCCGAAGCCGGACGGTCTGGGGACACGTGAGGGTCGGGGACCAGGAAGGCGGGAAGGTCCAGCTGTGGCCGCCGACGAAGGCTGGTTGAACGAAGTCAAGGTGAATGAGGTGGAGAGCTGGATGGGCTTTGGTAGTGCTGCGACTGTTGTGGCTTGTTGATTGACCACGGGTTTGTTCTGGATGTTCTTTGTCCGGACGGCGAAGCTGGCACGGGAGGAGACGCACGCAGGATGTCAGCGTCTGGAGAGGGGTATATAGAACTGCTTACTTGAGGGTATTGAGGGTATCTTGTCGGAACTTCGTGCCTGGCGCGAGGTTGCATATCAGGAGACCAATGGAGCTTCCGCCCAGCGCGTCTTGCAATATCCGCGTGAGCTTGGAGTTGCGGTACGGAATGCGGCTCTGGGTGCGCAGGCGGGTTGAGAGAGGGAAACCAAGAGATGATACCAGAAGAGCACTCACTGCGCCTTGGTTGAGCGCATGCACGACCTGGCCGAGGACGCTGAGCGACTTGTTGATCGCCGCTGACTCAGCCATGCGGGTCGCGTCGTTGCCGGTGAGCTGCGGTGAGTGAGCAGGGATCGAGCAGTGTTCAAACGAAACCGAGCAGACCTTGTTGTTCTCTGAGCCTGCAAGATCGACGAGGTTCAGTTTACCAGCTAAGGCTGCATACGGTTAGTCGAAGGAGGCTGCGCGTGGCGAGATGAGGCATGCATACTCATGTTGGCCACAGGATCGATGACGTTGACGTGAATTGTGAGAATAGCATGGGAACGGGACGAAACCGAGTTGAGGTTGGTGGAGCTGACAGAACGTTGCTTGTTGGCGCGTCTGAAAGTGGTAGGTCAGCGAAGGATGAAGCAAAGTCAGTGAGAATACGGACAAAAAGATCGTGTGAAAGTCTTGAAGGGAGTCGAGGGGAAGCATGGAGAGGTTCGCAACGAAGACCTGGCCAACTTCGTTCTCGCGCACGGGGAGTTTGGCAGCCTTTGAGCAGGGTTAGAAGTGAGATGTTCCTCGGAGTCGAGAGACGCACTGTTTCCCTGTCGACGAGAAGGTCATACACTTCATCTTTGTATATCTCCATGTAGGAAGCCGCAATTGATGCGTGAAGGCCAGTGGAGGCAGCTCTCCGGAATATTTCCTGAAGGGAGTTGAACGTCAAATTTACTTATGGGCAGTGGTAAATGCTGACCTCAACGGCACGAGGGATGATGCCTGGATGTTGGGTGTTGCCTTGCATGGTGTGGGTCTTGCCGGATGAAGTGACACCATATGCAAAGACAGTGGCGGTCTAACGAGAGGTTAGGTAGGTAGGAGGCGGGATGGACGAGGGATGAGACGCACGACGCCGGAGAAGACGACCTCTATGAGGGGCTTAACATCGCGGTCAAAGATCTGGTCTTGACTGGACGATTGGTCATAGCAAGACGAGAAGCTGCGAGGGTTGAGAAGGTGAGGAGGGTAACGGAAAGATATGCGTACGGGTATTTGAACGTCTGAGATGGGTCTCTAGGATTGTCAACGGAGATATATGGGCCTGCGTCGGAGTTAAGGACACGGATAGCATTGTCATGGATCTCGCCTGGGATGGCTGGTCGGAGACGGGCGGCAATCTTGACCCTGGAATAAGACATCACGGGGAAGGGATAAAGAACGAGAGTTGAAAGAGCGTGTCCGGGTACCTCTGAGGAGAAGGTCCAGGGAGAGAGGGCGAGGGGAATGTTGAGGAGGGCGAGGGGAATGTTGAGGAGGGCGAGGGGAATGTTGAGGAGGGCGAGGGGAATGTTGAGGAGGACGAAGAGGACGTTGAAGGGGGACGAGGAGGATGACAGAAGGAGTCAAAGAGACGCCCGGACAGCGTCGCGACGACTCGAACCGTGTCTATCTATCACGTGGCCGCGCTATAGCACAGACCGCCAGCAATCGATCTTGTTCGTGCAGTCTTCAGCCTCCGAGTCTCAGGAATATGCGGCGATATAAGGGCATTCTTCAACGGCGATAGACCAGTCGCCATGCACGTCAAGTACGTTACGCGCCGCAAACCAGTACGGGCTGGAATATGCGACTGAGAGGTTTGGCGGAATTGGGATTGGAACTTGAAGAAAGCTTCCCAGACTTGGCGGTTGTCGATGGGCCCAGGATGCTATACGCGCCGCGTGTGTACACAATCGCCTGTTACTATTCTTTGTAAGAACATGTCAGGAATAACGCCATGCTACATCGGTACATAGCGAGCATAGGGCTCGTGCAATCTAGGGGAATTGTCGATGCCGGATGCTGAGCGGAGCGAGAGGTGAGACCGTTGTGAGTGCAACTTGTGAAACGTCAGCCGACCGTTGTGGAGAGACATTTCTGACTTTGACCAGCCTTTGAGGGCAGGGCGAAGGAGACGGTGACAGCGTTACGATAATCCGTGCGATAGAATCCCTACATGCAAGGACTGCCACGGATTCGCTCATCAACCTACCCGGATAGAGACAGGCACAGTGGTAGGATTGACCGTTGAGGCGTTCGCAAAGGCCTCCTTCATAAGGCGCATCTGCATTTAGAGTCAGCGTATCTGATGATGCGTTGCACTATTTCGTTCCTTGCTTGGGCAGAGTAGATGATCGACGAGCAACGAAACTCGCAAAGGACACGAGGGATGCAGGGGTCACAGATATCAGCGAGGGCAGACAGTACTTGGTGAATCTGTTGCCACATACCTCTCAAATGTGACAGCGAGCCAAACATGTTCCTAGACAGTTTACGTGGAATACTTGGGATGGTGGGGGAAGAGAAGGACGAAGCGAGACTCACCGCATGGGCGCAGCTGCCGTTAATGGCGGTGGCAGCCACGAAGACAAATAAAGGTAAATAAAGGATCAGTCAGATCACTTGTTGCCCGGGCTCTGGTCGTCTGCTCCAACACCGACCACATTCGATTCCGTCTCACACGACGACCACGACCTTATTCACAGCCATACATCTCATTTCTCTCTAGTCTACTGTCGACCCACTTAGAGCGCAGTCTACGCCCCCGCCCGTCACCCATCATGCGTGAATCCAACTTTGCGTTTCCAGCGCAGAACAGAGCTTGTGTCTGTATTTCCTCCCAGCTGTATGACAGACGAGGTGCGTGAATCGCTACAGATCGGTCGGAGAACGCGAGAGACCAAGTGAACCAACGCAGCGCTCGACACAAACTCCTCGCTACCACTGTTCAACTCGCTTACCCATCTTGTCTATCTCACCTCAACATCTCCCCGTATCCGCGAGATCATGACCATGGACGGCGGCCTTGAGCGTCTCGTTCGCATCCTTCACGACTTCTGTATCTCCCCGCCACCTCCAGAAAACCCCGCTATCTTCTACGGACTTGCATCCCCCGGTTCCCACCCATCTAAACCAGCCCCGACTCTCCTTCCTAAAACCTACGACAAGCACGCCGCCTACCGGTTTTCATTGGCTTTTCAGTGTATTGTGAACATCGGCGTCCGTGGCAGCGAGCCCATCCGCAGTCGCGTGGTCCAGGCCGGGACGCTTGAAGTTGTCGGATGCATCTTGGAAGCGTGGCTGGCGAGCAAGGGTTTTCCGGTTGGGCCGTCTGTCGCAGCAAATGGAATGCCTCGAGAGACGCGCGAGCAGCGAATGGCGCGACGGCAGGCGCAGATGGAGTTGCGGCAGCGGGAGCAAGCGGCGGCGTTAGCTCGGGCTTTGGAACGCCAGATCGCAGCCGACCAGCCAACGATCACACCGGCGGACATCTCTATCCTCAGCAGCGCTGATACGTCAAGAGAGGTACGCTTCTTCTTGTTCGTCTTGCCTTGTTCTGTATGGCATCCCTGCTGTTTCTCCCATGCGCAAACCCTCTATCCGGTAGGATATTGTGGCACGTAGTGGCTCAATGGGATGTCACGTCCTCGGACCTTTGCGTCTCTGGGCGTGCGCTCAAGCTTGGAGAACATATGCTTGAAGTGTTGGTTGGATTCCGGGTGTGGATTACTAAAGTAGTATCCTTCAGGAACCCATGCAGACGGATCAGGCAACCCCCAGCGCTTCGCGTGCACAGGACACAGATACATCCGCAGAAACATCGACTAACGCGACGCCCAATGGCTCGAATACGCCCACGGGTTCGGTTGTAGTACCCGGCCGAGATCGTAGCGGAACCATCATCGCGCGACCGGTATGGGATCAACCAACCAATACTATACGACGAGCACATCGATCGCGACTGAATGTGCCTGCTGCTTCAGCCGGTCCGTCGACATCGACATCAGCCGCTAACTCGAGACCTGAGACGGAGACGGAAGACGACGGAGATGTAGACATGGACGCGAGTCGGGATGGCGATGCGCCCTCGCCCTCTCCAGAGCGACAGCACACCGAAACAGGTACCATCCGCGCAACTCACTCGCGTCGTGCTGTTGGTATTGTATCTGACGCTGGCGCACCTACTGGGCCTGGAACCACTGGAATTGACTTACCATCAGACGCACACATCATCATCAACGACGAGGGGGTGGTACCTGGTGTAGGGGTCGAAGATGGGATCGTATCGCTCGAGACCAACGACGACTTCGCCATGGGTGCTCCCCCTGGAGCTCCTGGTGCGCTGGACGGACCTCCTGCTCGCAACGTCGCTGACGGACACACAGGCGCAGGCGAGCGGACACCTCGGGCAGGCCCCACCAATCTTCCCATGACAACTGCGCGGCAGGTCACTGGAGGGTTTCTCACCCCCGCCGCTGCTGAGGACGGGCGCGGGCGGGCGACGGATACGCCTGTTAGGCAGAATACCATCCGGCCGACAAACGCGCCCAATAATGCCAATGGCGGGAATGGCCACCACCACCATCATCACCATCGCGAAGTCGAGTCGGGGCCCTACCGCGATGAAGACGTGCTGCTTAGCCTGCAGCTCCTTGCCTACCTCAGCAAGTATCCCCACTGTCGTCAGGCGTTCTACAAGCCGCGCGCTAGCTTTCACCCTGCAACTGCAAACTTATCCAACGATGGCCGCTTTGGATCGGCTTCCGGCCCAAGCGGCCCGTCAGCCTCGTCGAGCCGAGCCGCAGCTACGACCTCTTCCTCAACTGCGACTCCTTCGAAGGACATCAATCCTTTTATCAAGGCGTTCAATTCAGCGACAGGGAGAGGGAAGGAGAAAGAGCGAGCGCAGGCTGCCGCGACTTCTTCTGGGGGTTCTGGGAGTGGCTCGACCGCGGCGGCGGGTCCGTCAGGGTCGGGATCAAGTTCGGCGGCGGGTACTTCCAGTAACAACGCCCCGGCACAACGTATGACGAACGTATTCGCACTTGTCGAGCGATTCACCTACCGACACAGCTCGTCTGAGCTAGAGTCCTCGAACCCTCCGCCGAGTCTGCCACCAGAGATCCAGTACTGGGCCGGAGTCATCATGCGGAACGCGTGTAGGAAGGATGATAGTCGTGGTGGTATCCGGCAGTGCGCGAACAGTAAGTGTTGCTATCTTGTTCTTGTGCAAGGGCCCGTAAGCGGGTGTGCTGACGACGTGATTGCGCAGTGCTCTGCGGACGATGGGAGCGCTTCCCGCGTGAGTTCGCCAAGTGTCGGCGGTGTCGGAAGGCGAAATATTGCGGGAAAGAGTGTCAGAGTACGGCATGGAGTGAGGGCCATCGCTTTTGGTGTAGCGCGAAGGACCCGGAGGAGGATGGCGACCATCATCATCACGGGCACGGTCATGGTCACGGTGGAGAGCATTCACGGGCTGGGGCGGGTGGCGGTACAGGGGCTGGAGGCACAGGGAATGGGTCTGGATCCACGGCGACAGTTGCTGCTGGGGCACCAGCGACTACGGCCCAGGGCCGAGTTGAAAGGAGAGAGGCCAGGGAGAGGGAAAGGCAGGCGCGTGCGATGGCAGCCGAACTGCGGTTGGCGCAAGAGCAGCGAGGGCAGACCGCGCAAATGGTTCGCGTCGCCGCGAATCTTATCCCTACGACTATCGCAGCGACACAGACGGAGACTCCGATACAGATAGCCGACCCTGGACCCTCAACAAACGTGACCGCGGGGGCCGGTGTAGGTCGATCTCCAATACCGGCTCTCGCTGCTGCCCTAGTCGACGGATCATGGACTTACCGACCAGGTAATTCTCAGCCTTCCCAGTGGCTGAACGATGGCGTTGGCCAAGGTGCAGATCGAACTCAGACGGTGGCGAGCCTCCTCCGCCAAGAGCCTGACGTAACACGTCGACAGCTCGCGCGCGAATTGATGAACTCTCGAGCGGTGGACGCGACGCTTCGAGGACATCCTTCAGACACTCACGCCGAAATGCCCGACGCCTCGGTGACGGCTGCAGGAGAGACATTGAGGGAGGCAAGCGAAGATGTGGACATGTTGATTGACTGAGGATAGTTCGTGTGCGTGCTTCTGTCCTCGTTGTGGAATCATCATACCCTTCAACTACACCATTGTCTTTTGTGCCTGGGAGAGGGGTTTCCCCGGAGGCGTCTCATGCTTTGGCTAACTACCGTCTCGGACGGACTACGTCCGTGTCGTCCCTCGATGCGGTTCTGCGTGTGACGCTTGATAGTCTATCCCACCCCAAACCATTCGTGTCCACAGTTCTCGCAATCCTCGTTCATCGTCGCTGATCGATATATTGTACATCCACACAATACCCGAACACACCCTCCTTGCGTTCTTCGTGTCCCCGTAATTGCGCACATACTCTGGTCTCGGACTGCATGTCTCTCGTTCCTCGCCAGCATTCGTCGCTATCCGTGCTCATCAATGTAGTATACGCTAGCACACACAACCTATACCACTTCTTCAGTGATCACGGCCACCCAAACATGAGTTTAGTGCCGACAGCGCTGAGAGCAAGCTTAAGCGGAGTTCTGGAGGATTCTCGGGCGTTGTTTGGCGGGCGCCTGTGTAAACAGGCGGGTACAAAATTGGGAAGCCAGCAGTGGCCCTCGGGCGCTTCAGGCACTTGACACGCTCTCCCTCCCTGCTCACCACACTCGCATCGACTTCCCGTTCGTACCGTACACACACATGGTCTGTTCTCTTGTCTGTCTACCACTCTATGCTCGTGCTCATCTTGCGCATACAGGCTGCCCAGGCAACGTTCAAGTCTATTAAGTCTGTTATCCCTCTTTTCGACCGTGTCCTCGTCCAGCGGTTCAAGCCCGAGACCGTATGTCGTTCTTTCCATGTCTCCAGCCAGCTATTGACATCTGTCGACTCTAGAAAACCGCGAGCGGCATCTTCCTCCCCTCGTCCTCCACCAGCAACCCACTCCCCGAGGCGACCGTCATCGCCGTAGGCCCAGGTGCACCCAACAAGGATGGTAACGTCCAGCCTGTGAGCGTCAAGGCTGGTGATCGTGTGCTTCTTCCGGGCTGGGGCGGTAGCCCTATCAAGGTCGGCGAGGAGGTAAGTTTTGCTCTTCTCTTGTTGTGTCGCACTGTGTGTTCATTGCTGGCGTGCTGCACGCGCGTGCAGGAGTACTACCTTTTCCGTGACTCGGAAATCCTCGCCAAGATTCAGGAGTAAGCGTACTTTGAAACGCGTCCTTGGCTTTACCCTTGGGAGGAATGGACGTGTAAGATCTGGCCAGTACGGGATGCGAGAATGAAGACGAAGCAGGTGCGGGGAGGGATTCGGATGGCAACACGGTTGCGCGTCCCGCGGCACCACCACAATATAAAAGTTCGCTATCATCTACGTCATATTGTCGAGCTAATCGTCGTGTTATACCGTATATGTGCTTTACTGTCCACTACAGTTCGTAATCGTTCCTCCCTGCTCAATCTTGGCTAGCTTGCGCGCTTCCTTCCTGTAGGAAATAGGCGGTGTAATGGCGGTTTTCAGTACGTGTGTCCTTATGCTTCACTTGTCCTGTTCGGGCAGGTCTTGATCATAATGGCATCCAAGTCTCGGCTTGACTCCTTGAGGCCTTCGTCAGCTAGTGTGGCATCGAGTCCAGTGACGACTTGAGCTTGGTCTTGGCCTCGACTCGGTTCAGGGTACGAGTTTGCCAAATGGTGTATGCGAAGCAAGACGAGAGAGCAGGAAGTTGGAACGCAGCAGATAGACTCATCAGCATTAGGCTCGGACGCAGAAGTGATCTCGTAAGCGAGACCCATGTAGATCTTGTCACTGCGGCGGTACTCTATCAAACGTCTGGCGGCTAGGCGAGCTATAGCGAACGCACACAACGCCATTGCGGAGGTAACTAGGCATTGTGGAGGCCATCGATCTCGACCTCGTTCTTGACCCCGTCATCTCCTCGACACAGGATGGCGGGACCGTGTACCAAAAGCTGGCCAGATGAGGCAGATCGCGTAAGATATCTGAGGGATGATGACTTGCGAGGCGATGAGATAGTGACATACGCATACAGGATTTGAAGGTGGAGTGCTAGCTGACTTACTTTGGCTTCGCCCCATCCTTGCGATGCAAGAGCGTTCAGAGATCGTTGCAATCACCCTGCATGACATACTGATGGAGGTAAGGTGGCTCTTGAGTTTCTCGGTAAGCTTTGTCTCTTCGACGCAGAAGGCAGCGCTCTCCAGGTCGACAAAGAGACACGAGTGGAAGACCGGGTCGAACGGGATAACCGTCACTGCGCAAGTTTAGCAGCCAAGCTACGGCCAAAAGATCTTGTGGGCACGTGCCAATGGACGAGACGTTCGCGATCAACGTTGCAGCCTGCATGTGTGACAGCTTGGGCTCCGACTTGGAGTAGGATGGCGTCGCTCGCCGCCCGAGGCTGCCGGATCCACCTTGTCAATCGCGCGAGCTTCTCACCCGCGCTCATGCCTGTAAACTCCTTCGGCTGGAAATAGATCTGCCCCCTGAAAGGCGGGGGTGTCTCACGCCAGACAAGAGTTCCTGGGTTTGAGCGCGTTGTCGAGCGCGGTCGCCATCTCGTACGAATCGAGGCGCGCTTCGATGCCGATCTTGGAGTCGTTGGCACAATTGATGACCCATTGAATCTACTCCTGGATAATCGTGGCAGGCTCGCCGGGCTCGATGAGCAACCAATCGTGGTCAAGTTGCTCGCGCTTGGAGCTAGTAACAGGAGTCGGTGATGAGTTCAGAGACGATGGCGTGCCGGCAGATCGGTGAACTTGGACGTGCGCAGGCGACGGACAACGGAGAAGTTGGTTTGGACCTAGCGGACGTGCATAGAGATCCACCCCCGCTATTGTCATGGGGAGCGATATTCTGAAGCATGCCATCTTCGCTGGGACTGACATTGGAATGAGAACATTTCAGCAACGATGGAGAAGGGGGGCCCGGATCGTGCGAGCGACGCACCAATAGTCAAGGCCGTGAATGCGCATTGAAGACCGTAGGCCGCCGGAACCTCGAGTCGAGGCATTGAGAACAGCGACGGACAAACCGTTTGTCCTTGTCACGCACGAATCCGGGCCGACGAGATTACATAATAGACTGAGAGGTCAGTGAGGGTCAACGTGCGCACAGATATCTCCAATTGCCCGCGACCATGATCCTTCGGGAGCATCTGGCAATTCCCTCCCCACAGCAAGTCCGCTTGCACTCTCTTACAGTTGACATCGTCCACCCAGACTGCAAACGTCCGCTATTCTCTCTCCCGGCCTTTTCTGCCGGACTGACACCTTCTGGCGACACCCAGTATGGTGTAGACCATCGCCTCGTCCTGGATGCTTGCCGTGTCCTCACCAACCGCGCTGCCAAGGATCTGGATGGTTACATAGCGCATGACTGCGCTGGACATCAGCGACTCTCTCTGGACACCGTGCTCCTACGCCCAGGCCGTTACTTTTATCTCCTCGCATCACCTCAGGGCACGGGCACGAGCACGAGCAAATACCCCATCGTCGGTGATATGGCCGCGTGGCGGTTTCCAGAATCTATTCCCTCTCATTGGATCCGAAACAGGAGTGCCGAAGAGCAGTCAGAGCTTTACGATAATGAATTCAATTCGTCATCGAGCATGTCCACCACTGTGCTGGAAGAGGACAAGCGTTGCATAATCACTCGGTACCGGCAGTGTGCGTACCTCCGTCTTGCTTTCGTGTGGATTACTAAGTCCGTCCACTGGCTGTAGCATGTGAGAATGCTCGCCTCGTGCCCCAGGATCAAGGGGACTGGTTCTACGCGAACGACATGTCCGACTACAATCTCGCTGGTCATCGAACGGGTGTCAACGACGTCGCGAACGGCGTAACTTTGCGCAGCGACGTGCATCGGTGCCTCAATCGTCACAGCTTCGTATTCTATCCGGTAGACGGCGGCCGATTTGCGGCATACTTCGTGCGGCGAGGAGATGCTGAATATGCGGAGCTATTCCACCGGAGACCTGTGGACATGCCTATTCGCGTGTCTGACCAGTTTCTCTATGCTCGGTTCGCTTACACGGTTATCAATCTTCTGCACTCCACGTGTGGGTTCGACCTTGCCCCCACGAATGAGGAAGTCGAGCGCCTAAGGGCGGATCGACTGTCCACGAAGAAAGCGCTCAAGGTAACGGGCAAGCAAGCGCAGTCGAAACTCGAGGTGGTCCATGAGGGTGTGGATATAAGTACGTATCATCGTTTGTAGTATATGCTGCGACTGACGCATGGTTTTCCTTCTACAGCAATGTCTGAGACATCCGCAGGGAACCAAGACGCAGAGGGCGCAAATGGGACCGACACTGGTGTGTGAGCTTCACCTTGGTATTGTGTATTCGCGTGTTGATATCCGCCCGATGGGTAACATTCGCAGAGGCGGTTGATTCAGAAAGCTCTGTGGCACAGCCTATGACAGAAGATCTCTATACGACCGCCGACAAGAGATACAGGGACCGGTTTCTTCGACGGTTTCCGGACCAGGGTAAGATGACTCCATACGCCCACTCGGTCATCGTTGAGCTCACTATTTCATTCAGCCGTCGAAGAAGTGGACAATCCACCTGAATCTCTCGCTACCTCTTGTCATACCGATACTCCTCGCATGCTCAGACTCATGTCTGAATATATCAAGAACAACCCGCAAGTCTGGAAGGCATCTTGGCTACCGGCAGACGCTACTAGACCGGATGTAGAGGGCTATTGTGCGGGGAGGATCACTCGCAGTGACTGATTTGTGATGGGTTTCCCCACGGCTCAAGTAGGTTAACACAACTGTCGCGTGGATCAGGGTAGCTTCTGCAACCAGCCAGCTCTTCCGTATCTATCGGAGAACATCAAGACGCTGCGATAGTGTCAGAGCGGGGCTCAACTCCGATGGCGACAGCATAAGAATTGGACAGCAAGCGCTTCCCCACTTTGGGAACTACTGCGGTCGTACTCGAAGCTCCCCCCACTCCAGGGATTTACGGTGGGCGAGCTACTTGAACCTAGTCATCGAGTCGTTGGGTATCTCGTGCCACCTTGCCTTATTCCTCGTCTAGCTAAATACGCAACATCGCATCCAGCTCCGCCTCTCCATCGCACCTTCAACAGCAAGCTCTTCCCCCGCCCCCAATATCTTGGTCTACACACCGCTACGCGCCTATCAGACGCATAATGGCCGACGCTAAGGCAGAGAAGAGGCAGAATTTGGAGAGTGTCTTCCCTATCCTCTGCGACGAGCTCCTCGGCTATCTCAAGCAGGAGGGCATGTCAGAGCACGCAATCACTTGGTTCCAGCGCGTGCGTTCTCATCCGTGTTTCCTCTTCGGCGCCCGTACTGATTACGAATTGGCGTGTCCGCCGGATGCTACACCTAGAACCTCGACTACAACATTACAGGCGGGAAGCTCAACCGTGGGATGTCCGTTGTCGATTCTGTCGAGATCCTCAAGGGCCGGAAGCCCACTGACGACGAATATTTCAAGGCTGCTCTTCTCGGCTGGGGTGTCGAGTTTGTGAGTCTCTTACGCTCGGTTTTCTTCCTATATATTCCTCTTTGCGTTCGCACCTCCGTTACCCGCACTCCTCGTGTCCATAAGACTTGTCCTTCCCAACTCAATAATCAGGCTCGCTTACGCATGGATGCTGACCGCAGGCTTCTCCCACAGCTTCAGGCGTACTACCTCGTCTCAGACAACATGATGGACCAGTCGATCACTCGTCGTGGACAACCATGCTGGTACCGCGTCGAGGGAGTGAACTTGCTTGCAATTAATGACGCGTATCTGCTCGAAGGCTCCATCTACTATCTCCTCAAGAAGCACTTCCGCTCCGAGCCGTACTACGTGTACCTCCTCGACGTTTTCCACGACACAACTTTCCAGACCGACATCGGGCAGCTTATTGACCTCATCACTGCTCCCGAGGACAACGTCGACCTAAGCAAATTCTCGCTTGACAAGTATGTAGTCTTCTTCATCTCCTTTGCGTGTACTAATATCCGTCTGCGTGTGTAGGCACCAGAAGATCGTCATCTTTAAGACCGCGTACTACTCCTTCTATCTCCCCGTCGCCCTCGCCATGTACATGTGTGGCATTCCCCACTCATCAACGAACGACCCCTACAAGCTCGCGCAGAAGATCCTTGTCCCGCTCGGTGAGTACTTCCAGGTCCAGGACGACTTCCTCGACTTCGCCGCACCTCCGGAGGTACTCGGTAAGGTTGGCACGGACATCATCGACCACAAGTGTTCATGGTGTGTTAACACGGCGCTCGCGATTGCGACGCCTGCACAACGGAAGGTCCTCGATGAGAACTACGGCGTGAAGGACAAGGCAGCCGAAGCGCGTGTGAAGGCACTATACGAGGAGATTGGCATTCGGATGAGGTACACTGAGTACGAAGAGGGCGCGTACAAGCGAATCATAGGTCTCATCGAGACTATCCCTACCGGAGGTGCAGACGTCAGCCCAGGTGACGTCAAGTTGAAGAGGGAAGTGTTCAAGGTGTTCCTCGATAAGATCTACAAGAGGCAGAAGTGAGTCCGCGCGGTCTTTGAGTAGGTCGAGAGCGAGGGCGGCAGCCAGAAGTGGACGTCAATTCTGTTGTACACAATATTTAGTCATGTTCCTCCCTTACGTTTTGAGTATGGATGTGGGAATATAACATCATGTTTTAGCTCAAATAGCTAAGTATATGAAATTAACAAAACCTGGAAAAATGGAACAAGGTGCCTAGCTGAAAGACGGCGGAAGCAATCATCTCCAAACCAAAGTGAGGTCATGAGGGAGAGTGTGGGGCAGTTGGGACACCCGCTTGTTCCAGACAGAACAACCTGGTTGCGGTGCTACAGACCTTGTTCCGCCAAAAACCCGGAATCAAGGGGCTTGATTCCAGTTTCCAGGGGATAGGTGTAGTAGTACCTGAAAGCATCGCATACTCGCTCTCCGTCGGACTTAAATATATGTATCATTCACGCCGCAACTCTAGTTTAATCTTGAGTGCATGGGAAGATTTTGAACGTCGTCTGCGATGGCGACTTAAGTTTACTTTCCAAGACGGCCCGAATTCTCCGTACGACCCAGACTACGACGTCTCCAAACTGAAAGGTAAGGCGCCGCCGCAGTTACCGCAAATGCTTGAAAACGGCATCAGTAGGGGTAGGCGCTTCGTTAACCAAACGATCGCCCAAATTCCCGAAGAAGATGAGGGGCTGGCGACCTATAAATCGCTTACGCCAAATCCTCGCCAAATACAAGCGTTCTTAAATGAGCGAAACTATGTAGTCACTCTAACCAACAAGAACTTGGGACTTGCGGTGTCTGAGTGAGACTGGTTAAATACGGAAACGTTAAAAATGCTTAATAACAAAAATGATTATAAACCCTATCCCCAAAAAACTGGCACCAAGGGGCTTGGTGCTAGGTTTTTGGTGGAACGAGGTCCGTGGAGCCATGACTAGGCCGTTTCACCTGGAACGAGCACCTGGCCCACGTGCCCCAGGGTCCTCCGCACACCCTCATCATGGTTTGGAGGCCGTTGCTGTCACTGTTCAAGAGCTATGGACCTCGTTCCATTTTTTGAGGTTTTGAAAATCTGACTATTTGGCAAATACCGATAGCTAGATGCTGGAACGAGGTGGAACGAGGTGGGTTTCTAGGTAGGTGCATCTCAGAGCTACCTAGAGCAGTTGAGAGCTAGTGAATAGCTGCTCTGGTTTGGGAGCTGTTAAGGCTGCAATGTGCCAGCTTAGGGTTAGGGTTAGGGTTAGGGAGGGAGATCGAAACCGAGCGAAGCGAGGTGAGATCGACCGTTGAGTCGAGGGTGGGTAGGGCGAGCTGAGTCAACGGGGGCGTTGTGTGCTACAACGACCCGTCCCGTTTCGCCTTTTATAGCTCATCAGGACTCTGCTTAGTGCATCCCTTTCGGGAAGTGCTTATCTCTTTGCCGTCTGTCTATCCGACGGCACAGGAGATAAGGTCAATTATGCTTACGATGCCGAACGCGGCCGGAGCTTTGTTCCGATAATGACTAAGTCCGATCGGACTATGTCATCATGATTACTTACTTACTAATCACCGATCGGACTTAATCTTATCGCATTTCTAAGCGCGTGTAGCGCTTAGATAAGATAGTCCGCCCTTATCCTTATCTTATCAAAGATGGAAGAGTGGAGACGCACCTGACTTGATGTCACGT
>NW_006766974.1:0-2891 GCF_000275845.1 Dichomitus squalens LYAD-421 SS1 | reverse complement strand
AGCATCATGTCCAGAAAAGTGGTCCGCGTTGGCGAAGATTCCCACAAGATTTGACAGCCATCAAACGATATTCGTTGATCCAGGTATTGCCTTGCTAATTCACTACTCTTCGCGCGTACAATACCGAAACAATCGTCGATGTATCTACCGTAATAGGCGACATTAGGGTCGTCTATTATTTTAGCGGCATTTTCAAAGTAACAACCATATAAATTCGCCAGGTCTGGCGAATCCGCGACCCCCATAGCAAGGCCGCGTTTTTGGTAAAATAACTTTTTGCCGTATCGGCATATCAAATCCGTATTTCCTACTTTAAGGCATCTACGCATTACTTCGGCAAGGAGTCGGAGTTGTCTTCCTTTTCCTCCGAGATCCATGCCGTTCTCTTCATACGTTGCATTAAACATCATAGGATCCGTAAACGTGAAGTCCAGCCACATATTGTAAACGATGTCAATACATGGTTCTAGCGGAACGTTCGGATAAAATGCTACAACGTCGCCGGCGACAAAGTACCACCGTTCGCCGTAGTTTAAAGTAGGTAGTTTAATTTTCGACAATTTCACAGCCAAGTCCTTAGTTCCGTGAATTACGGTTGGCTGAGAAGCGACAAGCGCTTTCAATTGTTTACTGCAGAATTTCGCTGCGGGGCCCATGAGTACAGAATGACACGGTATAATCGGTCTGAACCCGGCGGGGTTCTTGTGGATTTTCGGAATTCCATAGAATTCCGGGAACTCGTGTTTCTGTCCTTCTTCAGGAAATTGCGACTTAAGAAAAGCCGGAACTTTAAGGGCGCAGAGATCGTATTCCTCGTCCGCAACGAGGGCTATTTGTTCGATCTCTTTTTGTTTAGCGTTAAAAATCGTTTGTGCCATGATCTCCATTATGGGTTTATAATCATTTTTGTTATTAAGCATTTTTAACGTTTCCGTATTTAACCAGTCTCGCTCAGACACCGCAAGTCCCAAGTTCTTGTCGGTTAGAGTGACTACATAGTTTCGCTCATTTAAGAACGCTTGTATTTGGCGAGGATTTGGCGTAAGCGATTTATAGGTCGCCAGCCCCTCATCTTCTTCGGGAATTTGGGCGATCGTTTGGTTAACGAAGCGCCTACCCCTACTGATGCCGTTTTCAAGCATTTGCGGTAACTGCGGCGGCGCCTTACCTTTCAGTTTGGAGACGTCGTAGTCTGGGTCGTACGGAGAATTCGGGCCGTCTTGGAAAGTAAACTTAAGTCGCCATCGCAGGCGACGTTCAAAATCTTCCCATGCACTCAAGATCAGACTAGAGTTGCGGCGCGAATGATACATATATTTGAGTCCGACAGAGAGTGAGTATGCGATGCTTTCAGGTACTACTACACCAGGCGACGTATGAACGTACGCAGCGAACTGGGACGCCTCCAACACACCGATAGGGGCGTTCAAGAGCACGTAATCGATTGCCTGTTGTGGTGTCATGGTGAGTACTCTGTCCGGAAGGCTAGCAGGTCGACCGAATACGTACCGGTCTACTTCCTGCCCTGCTTGCCCTTTCCCTTGTCTTTCGACGAGGGTCCGGCTCCGTTGGACTTCTTCCCGACGTTCTTCTTCGTCGAGTCCTTCGCGGTGTTCTTCTTTGCCGGTGCGTTGGACTTGGCCGAGGAGGGTTTCCCCTTCTTGGCGTCGGGCTTGGGTTTCGAGGCTTTCTTTGCCGCCGTGACGGACAACTGAAACAAGAGATTTAAGACGGGGAGTAAGAGCGGAACGAACCGGACCACTCGCCTTCTTGATCTGAGCCTCGAGCGACTTGACGCGGCCACTCACGGCCTTATCCACGAGGGACTGAGTCGACGGACCAGGCTTGGTCGCGTCGATCATCTCGGCATCAGCCGACTTCTCGATCTCTTTCTTCTTCTCGATCTTCTTCTGCAAGGCTAGGTCCTTGGCCTCGACGATCGCGATAGCGCGGAAGCCGAGGAAGACGAGGTCGGAGACGAGGTTCTGGAACTCCGACATGACCGTCGGAGAATCCTGCCATCCAGCGATCCGCACATCAACCGCCGTATCCTGGCGGGTTCGAGTCCACTTGTCCTCGAACACACTCTCGCCGAGAGCGTTGATGGTGGGGACCTTATACCGCCACTCATAGACGGGTTCCTGACGCGACTCCTTAAGCTCCGAAAAGCGTGGGGAGACTGCGACCTTGAGCTGGTCGAACAGTGCGTCACGGGACAGCTTGTTCCCGAGTACCACGATCTCGTCCTTGACGATTTGCACGTAGGACGAGACGATCGAGTCCTGGGCCTTCTTGACCACAGACTCGATCGAGTCGACGTGGGATTGCCACGAGCCGACAGCATGACCCTGAATTTCTTCTGGGCCCGCTTCGCGGTACTCCTTGACCGCCTGAATGGTCGGCACCTTCAATTGAAGGTGGGAGGGAACCTTCCCAGCGGTGATAGCCGCTTCCGCCTTGCGAAGGGCGGACCGAGCGTTTACTCGCTTTTCAGCGAGTTCGGCGATTCTGCGGATCGCCGGCTCGAGGGAAGTCCGGTAGTCAACCGGAGCGCACTCGACGAGGTCCGAGACGGACTTCGCGTCATTGTACGCGTGCCGACGCGTGAACGTAGCGGCACTGGCGACGTCCTTTGCAGCTTGGCCGTCGGTGACGGAGCCAAACGCATCGATCGCAGCAGAGATGGAGGGGGAGAGGGTGCGGGCGAAGGATTGCGACATACTGAGGGGTTGGTGGAAGCTTGAGTTGGGCGTCCGGAGTGGTGCAGGCTCGGGGTCTTAGGGTTAGGGAGGGAGAATGAAACCGAGCGAAGCGAGGTGAGATCGACCGTTGAGTCGAGGGTGGGTAGGGCGAGCTGAGTCAACGGGGGCTTGTGTGCTACAACGACCCGT
>NW_006766973.1:81603-86634 GCF_000275845.1 Dichomitus squalens LYAD-421 SS1 | reverse complement strand
AGACCTCGTGACGGCCAGGAGCGCCCATCCTCACTCACAGGCAGGTGACTGATGTGACAGCAGGAGCGCTTACTCATTGGGAGGGGTCCGGACTCGGCACGACTCAGGTATTAGTCGTAAGGTCACCATGAGGCAGGTCAGAGGGTAGGCCATGAGGCAGAGAACTCTGACCAAACGATGGTCAATAGGTACCTGGTCTGTGCACCATTGTATTAGTATATATAGTAGGGAGTCTAAGGCAGGGAACCTCAGACTTGATCTTCTCGTCGATCTCCCATCTCCTCTGTAGGTAGCTAGCAGCCCTACCTTCTACTGCCCCTTCTAGTCTAGGGAATACACCTCTTCACATCTCTTGCTGTGTCACCTCTGGTTGCTTCGCTCCTTAGCACCAACCTCTGCATCAGTAAGCTTTGACCTTGTTTGTTTTGGTGGCACAGCTCGTTGGCTGTGACAGAAGCGTGTCCTGCGCTACCTCAAGGGAACACACACGTACGGCATCACCTACTCGGGCGAAGGTCAGACGCGACTTCAAGCTTATTACCTCAACCTTCGACTCGAGGGATACACCGACGCCAACTGGGGATCCAACCTGGACGACCGACGCTCGATCTCGGGGTACACGTTTCTCGTCGGAAACGCTGTTGTTGCTTGGAGCTCTAAGAAACAGACCACGGTAGCGCTCTCTTCAACCGAGGCTGAATACATGGCTGTCTCGTACGCTGCGCGACACACCATCTGGATGCGGGCGCTCCTCGCCGAACTCTCTTTCGCGCCGACCGAGGCCACGAAGCTCAACGCCGACAACAAGTCCGCTATCGAATTGTCCAAAGACAATGTCCTTCATGCGCGTACCAAGCACATCGATATCCGTCACCACTTCATTCGCGAATGCATCACTGCCGAAACGATCCGACTCGAATACTGTCCCACCGACATCAATTCCGCCGACCTCTTTACGAAGGCACTCGCACGAGATCGTTTCCAAGCTCTCCGTACGCAACTCGGCATCCTCCCGGTAGCGAGTTGAGGGGGAGTGTTGTAGTACGGACCTCACGCGTCTTTTCTTTGTTTGTTTGCTCTTTGTATCACTGTTGCAGCGCTTGACGTGCCAGTCAAGCGCCACTACGCTTTGCTACTCTACACTATGTATATATGTCGTGGCTTCCTTTCCATTGCAATCATCAGCTTCTCTTCTTTTCTCTCGATCACTCTCACGCCTGAACTCTAACAACTACTGTACACGACTAGTGTTGGGCGAAGAACTCCAGACGAGATCTTCCCAGCGTTATCAACCGACTAGGACGGGGAGTGGGAGTTATTCGCAGAGTTGATAGCAGTTGTTAGCATAGGCGCTTATTACATAATACAGGCAAATCATCTCCTGCCCATCGTCCAGTCGGCCTCCTGGACTCAGGACTCTCATCGCACCTCCTTTGTGCGCCGCAACTCTCTTCCCCTTTCCGTTGGGATGAGAAGCAGGCTCAGGAGGCATGACTGGTATTTCCGACCAGGAGAGTGAGTGCGCCAAAATTGTAGACATTATCTGGCAGAGAGGTGGGAAGAGCCTTCAAGTGAGTTCGCGAGTCAGGCGAGCCGACAGATCTTTACGCGAGAGGATCCTGACAGCGGCAGCATTGCCAGGTCTGTCAGGGGTGGGGAATATGATAGCTAAGAAGTTCGACAGCCCATATTGCACTACAACTATACATCACTGCCCATCCATCCCTCTCAGCACTTATAATCGCCCTCGACGATCTCGCATCTGCTGCAAGGCGCTTATATAAGCGCTTCAGATAATCGCAGAGCGAATAACTAGGCTAGGTTATTCGCATGTTAAGTATTAACAACGTTGTTAACCTGCGAATATCGCACTTGCGAAGAACCTCGAGGTTCTTCGCCCTACACTATACACAACGTCGTCCCGGACACATTCCGACTCTAGGTAGAGATGGTACTCTGTATAACCTCGTCAATGATCCATATGACTGTCATGCGATCTCTGTCGTGTCTGTGAGACGAATGCTCACCGTTCCCACTAGGGCACGGTGAAACTCGCGACCGAGATTGACCTATGCATATTAGCCTATGTAATTCACATGTAAATTACTGGTAAATCTGCAGACGCCCGAAATGGGTGGGTCAATTTGTGTTAATCAGCTACTCAACGCTGCTCATGTGACACAAGCCATATCGCATGTGAGGCATCGTCTGATATGCATCAAACCGGCGGCATTATGGTCCAAATTACAGTAAGTGCTCGCCCTGCCCCGCAAGAGTTGAATCAGTGTGGCGGTAATTTTGCATATCTTATCTGCTAAAGATTGAGGGTCTGAGCAAACAGATTACCCATTGTCGTCGACTCAAGGTGTTTCACGTCGGAAGGCACGCCGGATGTCCAGGGTGTCCTGCATGCGCACAAGTCTGGCATGAGCCTACGAGCTATTGGTGGACGAGTTGGGTCCAGAGTATGGCGGAGGTTTTGCAGATAGAACCCTAGGCGGCAGCTTCTTCAATAAGGCTGACTTTTGTTAGCACCGATCTTCCGCCAAAGATCCGTCCTATGAAGCCAACTGGTGTACTTTACACCTATTTGACCATTCTGATGCGCTATTCATTGTATTTTACCGCTGACGTAATTCACTGTCATTTACACCTGTAAATCTCGAGCTCGCCGGGACCCAGTGCTATTTAGCCCGTCAATCTCACCGGCGGACCTATTTCACCGCGCCCTAGTTCCCACTGCTGTTCATCCTGCAGAGTCTCCGGCGTCATGTCACATTCAATATGATATCATCTGTGCTTAAGAACGATAGCCAGTTCCCCCAATCCACTCTACTCTCCAGCAGGCAACTTGGGACAGGCCTCCAGAGTACGGCGCGGTGAAATAGGTCCGCCGGTGAGATTGACGGGCTAAATAGCACTGGGTCCCGGCGAGCTCGAGATTTACAGGTGTAAATGACAGTGAATTACGTCAGCGGTAAAATACAATGAATAGCGCATCAGAATGGTCAAATAGGTGTAAAGTACACCAGTTGGCTTCATAGGACGGATCTTTGGCGGAAGATCGGCGCTAACAAAAGTCAGCCTTATTGAAGAAGCTGCCGCCTAGGGTTCTATCTGCAAAACCTCCGCCATACTCTGGGTCCAACCCGTCCACCAATGGCTCATAGTCTCATACAAGGCTTGTGCGCGGGCAGGACACCCTGGACATCCGGCGTGCCTTCCGACGTAAAACAGAGTTGACGACAATGGGTAATCTGTCTGTTAAGACCCTCAATTATTAGCAAATAATATGCAAAATTTCCGCCACACTCATTCGACTCTTGCGGGGGCCAGCACTTACTGTAGTTTAGACCATGATGCCGCCGGTTTGATGCATATCAGACGATGCCTCACATGCAATATGGCTTGTGTCACATGAGCGGCGTTGAGTAGCTGATTGACCCAAATTGACCCACCCATTTCGGGCGTCTGCAAATTTACCGGTAAATTACATGTGAATAAGTCAATCTCAGTCGCGAGTTTCACCGTGCCCTACTCCAGAGCCTCACTATCCGCGAAGGCGAGGACCGTCGATAGCTGATAAGCCATTGAAAGTTGAAACTCGAGTTCTGCGTCATATCACAAATGCGCATGACGCGCTGCCACGTTTCTGATCGCCGTTCTCTGCTGGTAGTGTACGCGGCAGAATGCTGCTATTCTGCCGCTCAACCCTCCTTGACTCCGTACCACCACCATCCCAAGGTGTGGTGCAAGCCACCTGCTTGTCCTTGGCCCCTGGGCCACTGTGACTCGCTTGTGGTCGAGGAATATGGGTTCACAGGCATGCAGACGTAGTACATGCACTGGGGGCTGCCGCACAGGCTGGCTATGTCCCGCCATCGTCGCCCCCCGCCTCTGTACGGGTCTGCCTACTCCCCGCCGAGGCCTTACCCGCCTCCAGATCCGGTGTGGATGTGGGCCCTGTCGGTCTGCAGTCTAGTGTGGGTCGGGGCTTATGCCCAATGCCTGGGGGAAGCTGTCCTGTGGGCAGTATTTGTCGTGTGGCCCCTACGCTGCTCGGCGACCGGGGGGGAATTAGGGAGACCCCCCGTCCCCTTGTCTTCGCGGCTACTGTGCTGCACACAACTCCCACGTGTACGCCTTGCTGCGGCCCGGTGGGCTATTTACCGGGGGCGCCATGGTTCCGTGCGCTTAAGAGAACACCCCCAAATCCCGTAAGGGTCTGCCTGGGCTTGGGAACCCAGCATAGATAGGGGCATGACAAGACCGCGAACGTATTGAAAAACCAGCCGACTGCGTGGAAGTGACGCGACAGGCCACCCGGCGCTAGGGCGGACTCCGTGAGCCCCCTAGTGGTTAGTTACCCCAAACTCCATTAGGTGCCTCGGTCTGAGCCTTTTGGTCTGTGGGTAGCGAGGTAGGGACCCGTGAACACCCTTTGGGGAGGTCTTCGGACCGACCGGCCGAGCTAGTGCTACCCATTGGGAAGGCATGTTGCATGCCGATCAGACACGATTGGGGATCCGCGCCTGATGGCATCAGCGAACTACGTGTCCGGGTACGGGAAAGCGGATTAAGATAACTCCCCTGATTCGGCATGGTGAACAACCTATAAGACCTGCAGGGGTCACCGGCCGGACCGTAGCGAAGCAGGGCAGTCCCCTGTCTTCGGCTCGAGAGTACTAAATCCCCTACCGGTGCCGCCGAGAAACATCTCGATTCGGCGCTCAAGTTGATTCCCGGCTAGGCTTCATGTCGTAGATCTAGCAATAGCATCTTTTAGGCCGGACGGATGGGGACGGCGACTCCGGGTCGCCGTTGGCAGATATGGTGTGAGTGGGTAGGTGCGGGTCCTTACTCCACACGCTGACTTCGGTCGTGGTCCGAGCACGCTGGTGCAAGTCTTAAGTGACGCGCTGGGTGGAAATGTCAAACAATCTCGGATAACACGCTTACTTACATACCTACCGTACTCTGTAGCTATGTTTGGTATAAGACAAGAAAATAATAATAATAATAATAAAAGAC
>NW_006766973.1:75340-80858 GCF_000275845.1 Dichomitus squalens LYAD-421 SS1 | reverse complement strand
TAGGGCTGCTAGCTACCTACAGAAGAGATGGGTGATCGACGAGAAGATCAAGTCTGAGGTTCCCTGCCTCAGACCCCCTACTATTTATACAATTACAACGGTGCACAGACCAGGTACCTATTTGTCCCTGCTTGGTCAGAGTCTGCTGACTCGTGTCCTGTCTCCTGACCTGTCACATGGTGTCCTCATGACTAACACCTGAGTCATGCCAAGTCCGGACTCCTGCTCATGAGTAAGCGCCCCCTGCTGGCATGTAGGTCACCTGTCCGTGAGTGAAGATGGGCGCTCCCGGACCCCTCAAGGCCCTGGGTTCGATCCTGGCTCCTCCACTTTCCGATACGAGTTGTCCGTGGTCGAGGTGAGCGTCTGTCCTGGTTCACATGACCCCCAGGTCACGTGGCACGAGAAAACTGTGACACCTACGCTGGCAAATATTGGCAGATGTCATTAGCGCCCATGCCAGAAAATGGTCGTAGGGGGCGGTTCCCGCGGGCTTCTGACGCCTGGGTACTCATCGAAAGCTCTGTGAAAGTACTAGTTTGTGCTGGCTGCCAAAGCACCGCGTGTTGTGGACCCCGGACGATACTCAGTGGTCTGACCTTGTTCTCTAGTGAGTGTATCCGGCGCCAAAACAATGAGGAACAGCCTACACCGCTCTTGATGCGCTACACCCCTTCAGGAATCTGGGAAGACTCATATGAAGCCGACTGGTAAGCTTCCAAGAGCTGCGGGTACTACCTCAGGCACTCTGACGAATGTATGTCAAGGCGAACTTACTCCAGACTGGATGTCTCTCCACGGAGGCGCTTAAATATTTGCCAGTTTCTGCCGACCTTGGCAATTGCCATATCTGCCATATCTGCCGGCAGAATAGCCGAAAACATTTCTGCCATGTACACTATCTGCTGGCGACGTCGGTGGCTGAACGCTGTCTCCTTCCTCCTTATTCTTCTTGCTCACGCTGCTTTCTGTTTCCCTCCTTTCTGGTTTTCTGACCTGAGCTATAGGGTCATCCTATCTCTTGCATTCGCACACCATGATTTTGGCCCTTACCGGCTTCCTGTTCGCGCTCTTCGTCGCCCAAACGATCGGCCAAATACTGGGACTGCGCAGGAGAAATGTCAACCAGAAGGAGAAGCTATTCTCTGAGCTTGGGGTAGAGGGACAGAGCGCGAAGAAGATCGTAGGCTTCTTCCATCCATATTGGTGAGCATCGCGAGGCGTAGCGTAGCGGATGTAGCTCTCATCTCACGTAGCATTGTCAAGTAACGCCGGAGGCGGGGGCGAGCGCGTCCTGTGGGCTGCCGTGTCGGCCATCCAACGAAAAGAGCCGGACATCATCTCTGTTGTCTACAGTGGAGACACCGACACAACGAAGGAGAAGATCATAGAGAAAGTGAAGGTACGAGGCGCACCCGCATTGCTTCGTCCCACACACTCACCCTACACAGGCAAGATTTGACATCGAGCTCTCGCCTCAATCCCTTCATTTTGTCTTCTTGGAATCTCGGTATCTAGTCGAAGACTCGACATGGCCTCGCTTCACCCTCCTGGGTCAGAGTATCGGCTCCATGTACCTCGTCTGGGAGGCCATGTCAATCCTCATACCAGACCTATTCATCGGTGCGCATGCGTTCCGGTTCAAATTCGAGGCGTCGTCATAACAAGCCGTGCAGACACTATGGGGTATGCATTCACCTTCCCGGTCGTCTCACTACTGGGAATCATTCCCGTCGGCGCATACGTCCACTACCCCACGATCAGCACGACAATGGTGTCCCGCGTGAAGAACCGCGCTGCAGGACACACCAACTCTGGCGTCATCTCCTCATCTCCCGTCCTTAGCGCCGGCAAACTGCTGTGCGTACCCGCGTCGCGCCTGGGTCTGACCCGTATGTGATGCGTCTGACGCACGTAGCCCGCAGGTACTACCGCATATTCATGTACTACTACGCGTACTCCCTGCGCCAGGCGCGCTTCATCATGGTCAACTCCTCGTGGACCAAGGGCCACGTCGACTCCATCCTGCAATACTCCGACACGCTCCTCGACGCGGTCCACCTCCTCCCCCCGCTCGTCCTCCTCTCGCTCCTCTCGCGCCGCCGAAGCGCGTCCCCCAAAGAGGCGCAGATCGTGTATCCCTCGTGCGACACGCACCAGATGGCCGCGCTCCCCCTCGCGCCCCGCGAACGCGTCATCCTGAGCATCGCGCAGTTTCGGCCGGAGAAGGACCACCCCGCGCAGCTGCACGCGTTCCGTGAGCTGCTCGAGCGGTACCCGGAGTACAGGGCGCCGAACCCCGCGGCCGTGCAGCTCGTCCTTGTGGGCGGGAGCAGGAACGTCGGGGACGCGACGCGCGTGGAGGGCCTCCGGGCGCTGGCTCGGGAGCTCGGGGTGCAGGAGCAGGTGCGGTTTGTGGTGAACGCGTCGTTTGCGGAGATGCTGGGCTGGCTGGGGCGGGCGAGCATCGGGCTGGGGACGATGGTGGACGAGCACTTTGGGATCAACATCGTGGAGTTCATGGTGCGCCGCAGTTCACGATAGCTTGCCTGGTACGACAGCTCGCTGAGCTCCCCTTTCTCACTCGTCTTCTAGGCCGCGGGGGCGATCGTCGTCGCACACGCGTCGGGCGGGCCGCTGCTGGACATCGTCGTGCCGTTCGAGGGCGAGCCGACGGGGTTCCACGCGACGACCCCGGAGACGTTCGCGGAGGCGTTCCGCACGGTGCTCACGCTGTCGGCCGAGGAGGACCTCGCGATGCGCACGCGGGCGCGGACGTGGGCCGTGCGGAAGTTCTCGGCCGAGGAGTTCGAGAAGGGGTGGGACGCGAGCGGGTGGCGGAAGTGGGTGTAGACTCGGCGTACGGCCTGCGTGGGTCCTTGGTTCACAAAGCGTGATCAGGAGGCAAGGTGTTCATGGTGTGGATGCGGAGTCAACGCGGTGTGCCCGACAATCACCACAGAGACAGGAGGGCGAGTAGATGAGGTGAGGTAGCTGACGGAGGGAGAGAACTCGATTGTGAAGCAGTGCCGTCTCTTCGCGACCGAGTCGGGAGAGGCGGAGGTTGACGGGTGGATCGAGGTTGACGGGACAGCCGAGGCGGGTATGATGTGTATACACACGTCGGCGGACCGGAAGCGAGGTGCGTCTTCTTTCTGTTGTTGGTGCCGAGGTCTGTGCGCGGCGTTCGGAGGCAGGGTCGCGAAGGGGCTGCCAGAGAGAGTAGCGGAGAGGGAGAGATGCCAGGGAGAGAAACACGGACACGGATGTGGAGGTGAGCAATGGTTGTGGGGAACTGAATTTTGCGCGCGCGTTGCGGAAGATGGGTGCGAAGGTGAGTAATGGGAGCGTCGTTTTAATATGTATTTCGCGTGCACATCGTAGAAGACCGGTGGGAGTGTTGTTTCGAGCTGAATTTTGCATGCAGGCAGCAAATCAATTGTGGAGGACAGGTGACGGATGTGGTGGAAAACGAGCAACCACTTTGCAGATGCATGAAGAATGGCATCTCGTCTGGCTCAGGGAAGCGAACGAGACGAGTATTGTCTTGAGAAAACTGTTGTGTAAATCAAGGTAGGTGCTCCTAGTACTGTCGATAGCACAAGTTGTGTATTATCACCGTAGAGTACATAACAACACATTTCTGTTGTCTACAATCCTCCCCGCATTCCGCAGAATCATCCAGCCGGCCACTTCAACTTGTTCCGGCGTCACCGCAGGAAAGGGCAACGCACAATCAGCTCACACACACAAGACAAATTTGCCAGTGGCGGTCACACAAGTACTGACATCTGCCGGGCGTCCTGTCCGATTCAGATCCACTCGCTCACAACACCACCTCATGGGAAAGCAAATGAATTTCCAACAGCCCCCTACCTTTTGGTGCAACTTATACTTGCACCTTGCCTGCTCTCAGGCTTGCGCCTTCATCCAACCACTCAAACCAGAATCATGCAGTGCTCCAGATTTGCATGCACAACCTTGAATCTGCCGAACATTGTCTCTGTTGCCAGAAGACTGCCGGGCGCCCCGCTTGCGACCAGGAAGCCTATGAGTCTGAAAGACGGAGAACGGCAGAAACAGCCTGTGGAGTCGGGCACTGGAAGGACCTGTGAACTGGCTCAGGGTCAATGTCGGCACACAGAGTAGCTTCCCTCGGACACTGCTATGTATTTGGATGCTAGCGGGCCTCAGATGTGCGCATTCTTGCAAAAATGATATCCTATTTAAATATACACTCTGGACATCTGGATCCAACATCTCCAGTCATGCCAGCTGCATCCAAGCCCCTCACCTTCATTCCATTCGTCCCATGCTACTCTGAGCTGCAGCGCAAGACTCCCAGGCCCCCGAGGGACATTATCCGAGCCGAGTTGCGCAATGCCCTTGACGCAAAGCTTGGTAAGCATCCTGTCAATCGCATCAAGGCCTTATCACGCATCTTATCTCTCTGCAGCTGCCATCACGGGCATCTCCGACATGTGCATGTGCTACAGCGCTGAGGAGTATGCCCGAGTGATCATCTGGTGCTTGGGCTGGGCACTGGATGGCTGGCCATGGCATATTCCATTCACTAACCTCAGCAACATCAAGGGTGGCGTGAGGCCCCTCCGTCTACTCAAAGACCTCTGGCTGAGCGGCACCCTCAGATTTGTCAGAGCACCTCCCGATGTCCGTGCCCGTGCTCTGCATGACCCTGAGAGTGTCCTGCCGCACGTCATAGCTGCGGCCGCTCTCCCCCCACTTCCGCTTACAGTCAGGGGACCAAAGTACAACCCTGAGAATTTCCGGCATCTGCTCACGAGCTCCGGACACGCTGTACGTCCTGTACCCAAGTCTGCAATACCCGCTGTGCAGGAACTTGTCCTCCACCCCAACAATCTCAAGCCCGTGCTCGCCCTGCCTGTTGGGCTAGAACTGCCCCAGCCACACCAGCGCCGCCAGCGTAGCGATGTCAACAAGGCCCGAGCACGGCCTGTTTCCAATCCTGCCGGCAAACCCTCACATTCCCGCAAGATTGGAGCCCTTACGTCGCTGTATGTGCTCGACCAGGGGCCAGCAGCTGCCCAGAGTGCAAGGCCGATGAAGCCGCTGTCAGAACACCCGCTTCCATTGCTCACAAGCGAGCACATTGGCAATTATGTCAAGGTGGATGGAGAGGGAGCCGAGGAGGAGGAAATCGAGTCTTGGTCTGACTCGGAGGCGTCGGGTGCAGCCTGAGGAGTAGACAGTGATGGACAACTTTGTCAGCGGTCAATTAGTGCCAAAGCGGTCACAACAATTATTTTCGGCATGGGTCAGCTCGTTGCTCGTTGCTGAATAGTCTGACTCAATCCCTGGCCAGAAACATCCTGCTGTTGGACACACTCGAGCCAGCTTCAAGCCGCTCGACAGGTATTGTTCTTGTAACACCTCTGTCTCGCTTTCCGAAGGACTGACGCAAAGGTGGGAACTCTTGTCCCCAAGGTATGAACGGCGATTGCAAGCCCGGGAGACAGTTCCTCAACTCGTACAGCTC
>NW_006766973.1:42796-72595 GCF_000275845.1 Dichomitus squalens LYAD-421 SS1 | reverse complement strand
CCTTCGACGCCAAGTGCAAGTGCAAGTTCTGCCCCGCCACGAGCGACTTCACCACGCCCGAGATCAGCCGCTGCTTGTGCACGTTGGTCAGCGGCGCGGCGGGTGCACCGGCATCTCGAACGTCCTCGTCTTCGAGTCGATCCCCACTGGCTCGTGCGGCGCCGTTGGCTCGATCAGGTCGGGCAGGCTGCAGAAGTGATGCACTGGCGCAAGGTAGACCCACACGAGTGGCGATTGTCAGCACGCGAGACAAGGCGAGCACCGACACACGGTCACGAACCGAAGAACGGGATGCACGCCGGGTCCTGCGGCGGCCTAGTATGCGGCGCTGCACGGCTCCACGTCGTCTGCATCTTCCCATCCGTGCTCTTGACGTCTGGCGTAGGTGCTTCAAGTCGCCCACGCTGCTGCTCGTCCGTGTTCTGGTTCGCCGCCTTGTGCGTTATGGCGGCGGCGGCGGCGGCGGCGGCGGCGGTTGGGGGTTTTGTTTCGGGGGTGGCCGATACCGACAGACATTGCTGCAGTAGACAGGGTTGCGTTGAATAACACGCGCATGCTGGCTGTCACGGCGTCGAGCGCATTGAGGCGGAGGGCAGGATCGGCCATTTTTCAGCCTGCTTCATGCGCGCGCAGGCCCTCTCCTCGCGCGCGTAGGCCCTCTCCTCGCGCGCGTAGGCCCTCTCCTCGTTCTCGTGTTCTCACCTTCGGGCCCGCCTTCCGCTTCATGAAGAACGCGCGCGGTCGCAGACTCCCAAGCAGGCCGCGAAAGACACAGAAGCAGGCGGGCGGCCTCGGGAAGCCCTCCGGTGCTGGATGAAGCTGTCCCGATTGTATCCCCACGCCAATGGCGACGTTCGGGCGTGACAATCGGAGTTTGAGCAAGCTTGAGCGGAAGGATGTTGGCGAGGTGCATGTTGTCCAAGGCGTAAGCGACATGCATCTGGTCCTGGAGCGACCGCGGTGGAGACGGAGGCGAGCCATAGTGGCCAAGGGGGTGGTCCAGGCCGCAGTGCTGGAGCTCGTCCGGAGCCGATAGGGTGGTGGTGACGGGGGTGGAGGCAGGCGTGACGAGGACGCGCTCGGGAACGAGGACGCGCTCGGGAACGAGGACGCGCTCGGGAACGAGGACGCGCTCGGGAACGAGGACGCGCTCGGGAACGAGGACGCGCTCGGGAACGAGGACGCGCTCGGGAACGAGGACGCGCTCGGGAACGAGGCCGCAGTACTCGTCGGTTCGCGGTCGCATGGGGCACACTGCCTGGCACTGCCTGGCGGACCGACCACAAGTACTGACGACGAACGGCGCGCGTTAGTCGTCGTGTAGACGCGACCTTCCCAGCTCTATCATAGGCGCACATGACGCGCTGCCACTCATCGCCGCTGTCTCCTTCCTCCTTATTCTTCTTGCTCACGCTGCTCTCTGTTTCCCTCCTTTCTGGTTTCCTGACCTGAGCTATAGCGTCATCCTATCTCTTGCATCCGCACGCCATGATCCTCGCCCTTACCGGCTTCCTGCTCGCGCTCTTCGTCGCCCAAACGATCGGCCAAATACTGGGACTGCGCAGGAGGAATGTCAACCAGAAGGAGAAGCTATTTTCTGAGCTTGGGGTAGAGGGACAGAGCGCGAAGAAGATCGTAGGCTTCTTCCATCCATATTGGTGAGCATCGCGAGGCGTAGCGTAGCGGATGTACCTCTCATCTCACGTAGCATTGTCAAGTAATGCCGGAGGCGGGGGCGAGCGCGTCCTGTGGGCTGCCGTGTCGGCGATCCAACGAAAGGAGCCGGACATCATTTCTGTTGTCTACAGTGGAGACACCGACACAACGAAGGAGAAGATCATAGAGAAAGTAAAGGTGTGAGGCGCACCTACATTGCTTCGTCCCATACACTCACCCTACGTAGGCGAGATTTGACATTGAGTTGTCGCCCAAATCCCTGCATTTTGTCTTCTTGGAATCTCGGTATCTAGTCGAAGACTCGACATGGCCTCGCTTCACCCTCCTGGGTCAGAGCCTTGGCTCCATGTACCTCGTCTGGGAGGCGATGTCAATCCTGATACCAGACCTATTCATCGGTGCGTGTTCGTTGCGGTTCGGCTTCGAAGCATCATCATAACGAGCCGTGCAGACACTATGGGGTATGCATTCACCTTCCCGGTCGTCTCACTACTGGGAAACATTCCCGTCGGTGCATACGTCCACTACCCCACGATCAGCACGACAATGGTGTCTCGCGTGAAGAACCGCGCTGCAGGACACACCAACTCCGGCGCCATCTCCTCATCTCCCATCCTCAGCGCCGGCAAACTGCTGTGCGTACCCGCGTCGCGCCTGGGTCTGACCCGTATGTGATGCGTCTGACGCACCTCGCCCGCAGGTACTACCGCATATTCATGTACTACTACGCGTACTCCCTGCGCCAGGCGCGCTTCATCATGGTCAACTCCTCGTGGACCAAGGGCCACGTCGACTCCATCCTGCAATACTCCGACACGCTCCTCGACGCGGTCCACCTCCTCCCCCCGCTCGTCCTCCTCTCGCTCCTCTCGCGCCGCCGCAGCGCGTCCCCCAAAGAGGCGCAGATCGTGTATCCCTCGTGCGACACGCACCAGATGGCCGCGCTCCCCCTCGCGCCCCGCGAACGCGTCATCCTGAGCATCGCGCAGTTTCGGCCGGAGAAGGACCACCCCGCGCAGCTGCACGCGTTCCGTGCGCTGCTCGAGCGGTACCCGGAGTACAGGGCGCCGAACCCCGCGGCCGTGCAGCTCGTCCTTGTGGGCGGGAGCAGGAACGTCGGGGACGCGACGCGCGTGGAGGGCCTCCGGGCGCTGGCGAGGGAGCTTGGGGTGCAGGCGCAGGTGCGGTTTGTGGTGAACGCGTCGTTTGCGGAGATGCTGGGCTGGCTGGGGCGGGCGAGCATCGGGCTGGGGACGATGGTGGACGAGCACTTTGGGATCAACATCGTGGAGTTCATGGTGCGCCGCAGTTCACGATAGCTTGCCTGGTACGACAGCTCGCTGAGCTCCCCTTTCTCACTCGTCTTCTAGGCCGCGGGGGCGATCGTCGTCGCACACGCGTCGGGCGGGCCGCTGCTGGACATCGTCGTGCCGTTCGAGGGCGAGCCGACGGGGTTCCACGCGACGACCCCGGAGACGTTCGCGGAGGCGTTCCGCACGGTGCTCACGCTGTCGGCCGAGGAGGACGTCGCGATGCGCGCGCGGGCGCGGACGTGGGCCGTGCAGAAGTTCTCGGCCGAGGAGTTCGAGAAGGGGTGGGACGCGAGCGGGTGGCGGAAGTGGGTGTAGACTCGGCGTACGGCCTGCGTGGGTCCTTGGTTCACAAAGCGTGATCAGGAGGCAAGGTGTTCATGGTGTGGATGCGGAGTCAACGCGGTGTGCCCGACAATCACCACAGAGACAGGAGGGCGAGTAGATGAGGTGAGGTAGCTGACGGAGGGAGAGAACTCGATTGTGAAGCAATCCACACTGGCCGTCTCTTCTCGACAAATAGCACTCGATCGGCCGGGGGTAGCATTTGGTCGCAGCGCTCGGAAGGGCTCATGTGAATGACCGACATTGGGAGGATATGAGGCAGCAAGTGAACGTAAGGAGGACCGGAAGAAGTAGTAGAGACAAATGTGCCATAGCGAACAGAGCACGAATCCGATGTTGACGGAGAGCGGCAGCACAGCCATCGAGACGAGATCTTCAGGGCGCCTACTGATGGGATGACAACTGTCGTCGGGATCAAATCCCCTTCAATACGACCTGGCTCTTGCGATATCCAGATCCACGAGAGGACTACAGTCGACACCCTCCTAACCCATACCCCTGGTAACCCATAAACTCTAAAAACCCATAGGATTTTGGCTTTCCCAAGTCGGGATAGGGGGAATTCGACCCCATAACCCATAGGTCCCTAGTACCCCATAACCCATAGCCTTCTAGGGCTCAAAACCCATACGGTAATAGTGGTCACATTGAGATTTCGCTCATCAATAACCCACAAAGTACTCGATACATGCTTCCTTGTGTCCTCCCGGCATCCATCCATGCTTCAACCACATTGTGGGTAGCTTAGTGTGTTCGAAATCCCATAGCGCTCCCTCGAAGGGTCAGTAGACGCCTGTTCAGCTAACTGGGACTGATCAGGGCGCTTAGAAGGCGCTAAAGTTCTGGTAGCCCATAACCCCTCAAAACCCATATATTTGGGCCTGTCCCGAGGGCTATGGGTTAAGAGGGTGTCGACTGTATAGTGCTCCGGAAGCCAACACACTGGATTCGATCAACGGCAAGACTGTAGGTCGGGGACTCAAGCAGCCCCAAGTGAGCGGTGGGCAGTGTGGGTAACGCGCGTCCGGAGCGCGTCGGTGAGCTGAGTTGTCGTGCTGACCCCAGTGCTCGATATCGAGGATCGGCAGAGTGTACACTCCGCGCCGATAGCGTTGGCTAGGCCCTCGGCCAGTCCGGCTTCGTACATAACCGTCCCTCTATGTATAGGCGCCATCGGTGTCCTCTCCCGCACACGGCGATCGTAGCAAGGGTAGTCCACCACAGCGATTTCCAAGCAATGGATACTCTCTCGCTCGCAGGTGCAGGGTTGCGTGACGTTACTTATCATGCATACGGACCTGCATGATTTGCATCACCGTCCACAGTCGTTTCCTACGCCATTATTGGCGCGGCAGCCTCATGTCCGGGTACGATCAACATTGCACGCCAGGTCGCTCGCGTTCTCTCCGGTATCCCGCGGTCTCCAAAGCTTGCTGTACGTGTCTCTGGCATCAGACGGGCGATCGAAGGTGACTTTGACGACGGGAGTCCCCCGGGTCCGTAGGCTCTTGTCTGGATCCCCTCTCCGTATATAACGCAGGCGCAGCTGGATGAGATAGCTATCATCCCCGTACGATCGCTTTTCCAGCATCATGACCGTCCCAATCCCCAGTCCGCCTGCAGTGCCCTTCCTCGGGCACATCAATACTGTTGAGAAGGACGTACCTATCCGGTCGATCCACCTCCTGGCCCAACAATATGGCGAAACCTTCCAGCTTTCGCTGTTCGGTGCGCACTCCCGCTACTATCTTATCAGCTTGAATGAGCTTATCGGGTATCCAGGAGCCAAGAGGGTCTTCGTCAATTCGTACGAATTGGTGAACGAGGTGAGCGACGACAAGCGCTTCCCCAAGAAGATCTCTGCAGCGCTCGAGCAAGTGCGCAATGGCGCTGGAGATGGCCTTTTCACGGTATGTACTTCAATAGATCTTGATATGCAGAACATAAGATGCTCAGAAAAGCTACGCAGGCCCACGTCCCTCGGGAGCAGAATTGGTATATCGCTCGTAAATGAATACCTTTGTGTGAACGATAGCTGGAAATCCTGACGTGAATTGATGCTGGTAGACCGCTTGCTTATGCCATGCTTTGGCACGGCCTCCATCTATAACATGTTCGATGATATGATGGATATCGTGCAACAATTGGTTCTGAAGTGGGAGCGGTGAGTGTCGTTGCTACCTTGCCCGTCGGGCAGTGCGCATAGCCTCATGAAACGCCCTTCTAATCGTTTACTGCAGCTTCGGACCGCGTATTAAGATCGATCCCAGTAACGATTATACTCGTTTGACACTCGACGCGATCACCCTTTGCGCTATGTCTTACCGGTGAGTATGTCCCACCCAGGTTGTTCTCGTAGTCGAGGCTTACTCGTCTGTGGTAACAATGTAGTCTGAATTCGTTCTACCGAGTGCGTTCACGAGCTGGCGTCATGTCATCGCGGCGTATACTGATTTCGACTCCAGGAGGACCCTCACCCTTTCGCTGATGCGATGGCAGACTTCTTGATCGAGAGTGGACGCCGTGCGAGTCGCCCATCCATAGTTCAAGCCATCATGAGCGGCACGAACGCGAAGTACGAGGACGACATACGCATCATGAATGAGCTCGTTGATGAGAGTAAGTTTCCTGTTAGTTACTATCTGTATATCGCTACTTTGATTCACATCTGTTTTGCCCCAGTTTTGCAGGACCATAAGGCGAACCCTCCAGAGAAGGGTGACCTTGTGCAAGTGATGTTGACGGCGCGTGATAAGGAGACTGGTCTTGGCCTTCCTGAGCAGAACATCAAGAATAATGTGCGTGATTCTCTCTTCGAAATGGGGATGGTAACGCAATCTAATGCCCTTCACAACAGCTCATCACTTTCCTAATTGCAGGTACGTGCTGTTGAGGATGCTTGGGTGCATGATGGTGATCATACGTGAACGCGTTGGCCTTAGGGCATGAAACCACTTCCGGTAAGCTAGTGACTGTTCCTTTCCGCGGGAAGATGTACTGACGACTGGATCTGTAGGCATGCTCACTTTCATCACATACTTCCTGCTCAAGAATCCAGAGGCATTGCGAAAGCTTCGAGAAGAGATTGATTCAAAGGTTGGCGAACGCCTTATGACTGTTCATGATGTTGGGAAGCTCCCCTATCTGCTCGGTTCGTGTCTTCTCCTACACCTTCCCTTCTCAAGTACGAGGTTGGACTAATTGGAACCGCTCTCTAGCTGTTATGCGCGAAGGCCTCCGACTGGGTCCTACTGCTCCCGCGCGAACGGTCGGCGCTGCTGAGGATACCGTGATCGGTGGCAAGTATGCTATCGAGAAAGGTACACCGGTCGTCGTCAATACCTACAGTATGCAACGCGATCCTAAGATCTGGGGCGAAGACGTATGTGATTGGTATCCTGCGCGTTTTCGCCTTCTAACTGTATTCCATACAGTCCGACAAGTTCCTGCCCGAAAGGATGCTTGACGGAAAGTTCGAAGCTCTTCCTGTGAGCGCATTGCGTCCTGTTCTCAATCCAATGCTAACAAACATCCATTTAGCCCAACGCATGGCAGCCCTTCGGGTTTGGTATGCGTGGCTGCATCGTGAGTTCTAGTGCGATCCCCGCCGTCTGGCTCATGCTTACAGCCTCGCCTGGCAGGGTCGTCCGTTTGCCTGGCAAGAAGCGCAGATCGCCCTTGTCACGATCCTCCAGCGATTTGACCTCATTATGGATGATCCCTCCTACGAGCTCGAGCTCAAGCAGACGCTCACGATCAAACCCCACAACTTCTTTATCCACGCCATCCCGCGCAAGAACAAACCTCGTTTGCTGGCTATCCCCTCGTCCACGCTTTCCCCTGCAGGTCCGGCTGCTGCAGAAGGTCCGAACGCAACATCGGTTGGGGACGCATCGAAGTCGCAACAGTTGTATATTCTGTATGGATCGAACACCGGCAACTCGGAGTCCTTCGCTCAACGTCTAGCGTCGGATGCTCCTACGCATGGTGATAGATCCCCTTCATATTCGCCATCTGTGATACATGCTGATGCCACCTGTCTGAAGGCTTCCGGGCTTCCATTGGCACGCTCGACTCCGTCACCGCCAATCTCCCGGAGGACGGTCCTGTTGTGATCGTTACATCATCGTTTGAGGGCCAACCGGCCGACAACGCTGCACACTTCTTTGCTTGGCTCGAGAACGTGCAGGATCAATCTGCATTCGCCGATCTCAGGTTCGCGGTGTTCGGCTGCGGTAACCGTGACTGGGTAAACACGTACCAGCGTATCCCGAAGCTCATTGACGAGCAGCTCGCATCGCATGGTGCGAAGCGCCTTGTCCAACGTGGGGAAGGTGATGCTGCTGGAGCGGAGTTCTTTGATTCGTTCGATGTATGGGAGAAGGAATTGTGGAAGGAGCTAGCTGCTGTGAGTCCGATCGCCTTCACACCTTTGAAAGTCGCTGATCAGCGTGTCGCAGGAATACGGGACGACTAGAAGCTCTGAGGTAACCGGCATTGATATCAAGACAGTCTCGGGTGGCACCGCACGGGCGGAAATTCTTCGCCAGAAGGACATTGCGCTAGGTACAGTAGTTGAGAATAGGGTCCTCACTAGCGTCAATGCCCCTACGAAACGTCATATTGGTGAGTGTGTCTTCACTTTTTGAATCACTGCACCACTCATTAAGACGGCCGCCAGAGTTTGACTTACCTGATGGTATGACTTACAGGGCGGGTGATTACCTGGCTATGTAAGCGCATTGCTGCTACATGCCTTCGACTCGGAGGTCTATATACTAACTAGCTATCTAGCCTGCCTACCAATCCCGAACCAGTGGTACGCCGGGTTATCGCTCATTTCGGACTGTCTATCGAGCAGGAGGTTTGTTGCGTGTGAATTTGAAACGCATTGAACTGGGACTGACTGGCTTAACTAGATCGAAATTAACTCGTCCGTTCCAACCTCACTCCCAGTCGGCAAGGCAATTACTATCCATAATCTGTTGAAAGGCTACGTAGAACTGCAGCAGCCAGCTACTCAGCGTGACCTTGAGACCCTTCTCAAGGCAGAGAACACGGAAAAGTCCAGACAAGTCCTCCAGGATCTCTCCGCGAACTACGCCGAGAAGGTATTCAAGAAACGCCTGAGCGTGCTTGACATACTCGAAGAGAACAAGGATATCGCACTCTCGTTGTCCACCTTCCTCCATATGCTGCCCTCCATGCGTATTCGCCAATACTCCATCTCTTCTTCGCCTCTCTGGAATCCCCAACGTGTCTCACTCACGATCAGTGTCATTGATGCACCAGCTATTTCTGGTCGAGCCGAGCCGTTCCTTGGGGTAGCGTCGACGTACCTATCGAACTTGAAAAAGGGGGACAAAGTACAGCTGTCCGTGCGCACCTCGAACGTGCACTTCCATCCGCCGACCGACCCGACTATCCCCCTCGTCATGGTCGCGGCCGGGTCGGGACTGGCGCCAATGCGTGGCTTCTTGCAGGAGCGCGCGATGCAGAAACTCGCGGGACGAGAAGTCGCGAAGAACCTGTTGTTCTTTGGCTGTCGCCACCCGAAGGAGGATCTAATCTATGGAGACTCTGACCTGCAGGAGTGGGCTGAGCTCGGCATCGTCGATGTGCGTCCCGCGTTCTCGCGTTCTTCTGGAGACTCCAGTGACTGTCGTTACGTCCAAGAGTAAGTTTTAACGCTGCTGTTTCGCATTGCTGTCCTCTTACATTGCTTCTAGCCGCATCTGGCATGACCGTTTGGAGGTGGAGGAGGCTTTCAAGAAAGGCGGGAAGGTACGGGATGTGGTGCCCACATGTTTTACATAGTACATGCTAACGTGTTTACGATCCGTAGATATACGTCTGCGGGGCGGGCAAGATTGCTGCAGGCGTGAAGCAGACCATCGTGACCTTCCTTAAGGAGCAGAACAACCTCAACGACGAGGGTGCCGTTAAGCTCTTCGACAAAATCATGAACGGTCGCTACGCCACGGACATCTTCGAGTAAGTCTGTCCAAGATAGTGTATGCACTGATATATCTCACGAGCGACAGGTGAATATGTACAATCATCTTATCGGCGAAGGCATGTTTTGATGCTCATGAGAAAGTCAACAAATCAGGATTCTGCGACACCAGAAATGTCAAAGGGCACGATCACTGACATAGCTACGTGGATACGAACTGTGGTACGGCTTCACGTTTGTCTTCCAATTCTACGACTACTTCCTTTCCTGGAACAATTGTCTCTACTCATGACGACGTGAGCACAAACTCGAGGCACATGACGAAGGGTCCAAACCATGTCTACTCTTCTGCCTGTTCTCCGAAGTAGAGGTCATTGACGGATGTGGAGGCAAGAACTCCAGAGGGTAGTCCGGGATGTGACGATACAGGTTGTGCTGTCAGCCCAGGGACGGGGCAAGGTATGTTCGCACGGTCGTCCACGTCCAGTGCGACAACGAACCGGCTGGTCATGTTGTAGGCGGCGCATGTGGACACGGCCTCGACCACTTTGCGGTGAAGATTATCCGGGTCACGAAGCGGTGACTGCTGGAAGGCTGTGAGGGTAGGGAGGATACCATCTCGACCCAAGTGGACTTTCGTGGTCATGTCCTCGGCCAACTGTAATACAGCGGCCTGTGGAACGGAGAACAGACCAGGACCAGAGGAGGTCAGGTGGCTCAGCTCTGGAAGAGGTGTTTCGATGTCCCCGATGCGTGTGAGCTGCTCCGTCGACACCCCGGCGGCTCTGGCAAGTTGCTCATGGTGAATCCATATGAAAGATGCCCCATTGCGAGCAGCTACCCGCAGGATCTAAAGGAAACGTTCGTCAAGCCAAAGGCGTTCAAGAGCAGCACAGGCGATGATACGCTCACAATTATTTTTCGAAGGTCATCTTCTAGTATACTCCCAGTCCTGACAGCTCCCAGGAGTTTGGACCATCCCTCAGCGATTGGGGGTGCGTGGAGGAGAATCCTATCCAGAGGAAGGAGGCCCCCAGCACCTCGCCGTGCGCGGATGTCGTTCGCAAGCGAGCTCGATATGTCTTGAGGTAGGTATGGGACCGCGGGCATGGGTACGGCGGAGGGTATGGAGTAGCGTTGGATGTAGAGTAAGAGTAAGCGACTCACTTCAAGTCAGGGTGGGACCAAGAGACGAAGTATGGTGCTGAAATAAGATCGTCCTTCGTGAGAAAGGGAACTGAGAAATCGTCTGAGCGATGATGTCCTGAACACGTGCCATACTCTGAACTGCCTATGAGTTCTACGAGACACACACTTACAATACATGGGAGCTTTTGAGTGTATTGTGATCTTAAACTGGCCTCTTTCAACACACAACGCATGAGGATGAGGATATGTGCAACGAACACTTCGGCCGAGCTTCTCGGACTGAGTACACAGTGTCGGTGTTGGCCATGCTCACCTTTTTTTGTACTTGCGTCCGACACGTGTACCCTGTACATGCTCCTTTGGTCAATAACTTCCCACAGAGGTAGGGCCACGATATCATGCAAGCTAGCACTACTGCCAACACATATTGACATTTGCAACGCGTTCGATAGGTGCTTTCAGAACCCGTTTTGCTGAGCTTGAGGCGGCTTCAGCTTCATGTCCATGGGAACCTGCGTCCATACCAGCTGCACAGAAAACCGCATTGTAACCTTAAGTTACTAATAGACTGTTTTTTCCGCGTAGTGTCTCAGAGTTGGAATACAAGACATTCCCAATATATTTACAATATCACGAGGTGTGGCGTTATGAATGGGTGGTTTGTCCGCCAGCTGAAATCCTCCCACCTCGGAATACAACACACGGGCAGCCTTTGAGGGCGTCCACTGACACCTGTTTACTAAGCCTATCGTCGTGTCCGTGATCGGCGAATTTGACCGCCACCGGAGGGCTCACTTCCGTGCAACGCAAGATGCAGTAAATTGAACGCCCCGCCGGAGGACGCAACATATGTCACCCATGAACATAGTAAGTAGCAAACCTCTGGTGCTCCACGGGAAAATTCGGTACAAGCGTCGTTCAAGGACTGCTCGAGTCCGGCAACTCCGTGCGTCTGTGTCCCTTTGCCCCATACTAGACTACACAGTCGGTTCTATGCAACTTATCACAGCCCTCGTTCGCGAGGCTTCGCTCCCAAAGTCGGAGACGGCACGATTGCGCTCAATTGGTATCGAGATACGCATCGGAGACGTCACGGACGGCGTCGACCAGCTAGAGAGTACCTTCGAAGGCGTCGACATTGTCATCAGCGCCCTAGTTGATTGAACGTCAGAGAGAAGGGCTTCATCCCTAGTGATTGGGCCATTCCGGGGAGAAGGGCCGGCGGGCGCTGGGCGACTGGGTGTGTCCTGCCCTCATTCTAGAGGCATAAGTTTACGGCAGGCTCATCCTGATACCCGCAGAACTACGCTATTCGCGACTTATTTAGAGACATCGGCTTGCTCTATACGTTCATCGACATCGGCTGGGTTATGCGGCTCTCGCTGCCGCTCCCGAAGCGCAGCCAGGTGGCAGAGACAACGAAGAGGTACAATTTATGGACCAGGAGATGTGCCCAACTCGATGACTGACCGGAACCACGTCGGCACCTATGTCGCGCATGTGATCACTGACCCTCGTACTCTCGACCGCGCCGTGATTGTATGGGAAGACCTGCTAACGCGTCATGAGGTGCTCGAGATCGGGGCTCGCTTTTTATCTGTGGAGGACCTGCCGACCGAGCAACCCGTTGTCAGTGACATCATTGGGGGTTCCCGATGTTCATGCTCACCGGAAGATCATAATGATGCGATGCAGGCCACCCCAGAGGAGCTGGTAGCCGCCATGGCGAAGGGGAGAGCAGAACTGGAGCTGGACCCTACCAGCAAGTCGGGAGGCCTCAAGCTTTACCCAAACGAGTAACGGTACAGCATACACATCCTCGGAGAGAACACTACCCTGATCTCTTCCGACATTCGCTGGAGGAGTACGCGAAGGAGTTCTACGCCTTCGTCGTTTACTCTGAACGGATCATGCCTGTAGTCGATAGAGCCTGTGGGGGCAGGAAGGGTACGCATAGACCACGCACCATTTTGAAGCTTGGACGGGATGTCATAGGCATAGTCGCGATGACAGGAACTACAAATACCAGTTATAGGCGCTACCAAATCCTTACGTGACAGGTGCAGCAGGAGCCAACAAGTATTACGAACGCACGCACCACTCAGGAGCCCGAGTTACAAAGGGCTGAACACTCACCCGTCATGCCCATATGTCAGATCAAGGCACCATACAGTGTTCTCGGGAGTCGCCCTCTTTGCCCTACGTACAGGCCACCACCACGCGTCAATCGTTCAGGAACAAGAGGATATTGGTACTCAGCGTCAGTTACGCTATGAAGCATCCATCGTGCCACATGGAGGGCTTCGCGGTGGAATGGAAACTGGTACGGAATCCCTGCAACGTGCTTCATTGCCGCACAGGCGGCGGTAACATCATCTTTGGTGATAAAACGCTCGATGAACATGCAACTCACGACACAAAGCGTCTACTCCCTCCGAAAGCGTTTCGATTATCTTCGGATCGACGCCATTCCGCCGCACCGTGCGAGATTTGGTATGAGTAGGTGCGAGAGCTCGAAAACAGTACAGTAGACAATTGGCCATGGAACTTGTATACATCTTAGTGGAAAGCATGTCGATACTACGCAAACGTACCTGCCCCGAGCATGAGAGGCATCACTCGCTTCTCTCTCCACGTACGACTGAGTCCAAGAAGATATCGATAGCGTATAGCGGTGCATGGAGATTTGATTTCGTCTTCAATCGACCATCATCTTCTCTGTGTGCAGGCCTTCTCCGTACGCCATGCTCTCAAAGATGATCTGACGCCATATACTGATGACGAACTCGGCGGCTTCCTCCTCGAGAACCTGTGATTGGAGGTAAGCAACAAATATCGGTACGTACGTAGCCGTCAGTCGGACGTAGTCAATGCAGTAGAACACGCACCGGCTCCAGGCCTTCGATGAGCTTGTGCGGGCCCTTGTGGTCCTTCAGGTGCTCCAGAACGAACATGACGAGATCGTCGTCTTCGAGCTCGCCGAGGTACTTGGTCATCTGGCGCTTGATGAGAGGCTCAAGCTTGCGATCGATCATGTTCTGCAACGAAAATCAGCGATAAGTTGGTCGCTTTACTAGAGCAATGTACTCACGTCTGAAACGCCGTCCCACCGGACCTTGCTCTTGAACAATGTCTCCTTGTCGCGTGGCACATCTCCGCGCATCTTCTCGAGCCGCTCTTTCGCCATCTCGCCGCCCTCCGCGAGGTCTAGCTTCGGCAGCGGCACCTTCCGCTTCCTGATCGCCTCCTCTTCTTCCTCTTCCTGTCCGAAAACCGCTGCCTTCTCCTTTGGCACGCCCTCCTTTTGCCCCGCCGCAGCCAGCGACACGCTGAGCTTGACAGGAGCGCCATCTTCGAGCAGCATGCCGGCTTTGCGCTGCTCCTCCTGTAGCGCCTGCATCTCGTCCATCTGCCGCGCGAGGAATGCCTCCGATTCGCGTCGAAGGTTCTCCGTCTCTCGTTCCTCGTACAGCCGTGACTCCTCATCCGCGGCTTGCTCGGCTGCGAGTCGGCGTGCGCGCAGGCTGCGCCAGCGTGTGCGATCGGTATAAAACAACTCGTCGCTCTCATCGTCGTCCCAGACGTCTAGTCGGGCGCGCATCTCTATCCGGTCCCGGTCCTCCGCCTCTTTCATCGCACGTTCCCGAGCGATCGCTCGCTCGAGAGCCTGTATTCTGGCGCGCTCGCGGGGCTCGTATCGACGTTCTCGCTGTGAAAGCATGAGTCACGAGGGTCGCGAGGTGGTTATAAAAGGCATGAGCTCACGTCTTTGTACGAGTTCTCCTCATCTCGCCTCCGTGCCTCCTTCCTCTCCTGTTCGAGCTCCTCATCTGTCTTCCCCGGTCGTACGGATGACTGCCTGTCCGAGCCTGGCGTCCGGCCGTCATCCTCGGCCTTGACGAAGCCGACAGGCTTGCTGTAGCCCTGTGCGCCTTTGCCGAAGCCCTTCGGACCTCCAGGAGACTCCGGGGGCTGGTTCGGGGCCTGTGATTTGCCCCACTCGCGAACCTTGGGGCCCGAAGGCGCCGCAGCGAGGATGTTCGGCAACTGCTCGCGCACGTCGCGCATCTTCTCGCGCTCCCGCTTCGCGGCTCGCTCGCGGAACTGCGCGATCTCGGTCATGACGAGGCCGCGTTGGGTCTCGGGCAAGTCGGCTTCCTGGAGATCGTGGAGATGCGGGGGGATAACGTACTTCTCCTTGTCCAAAAGCCCATTACTGGCGGCCTCGGCCGACTTCTTGTTGATGTCTTTCAGGAGCTCGTCGACCTTTACCTTGGCTTGGCGCTGGGCCTCGTCGTCCGCCTGAGGAAGGTTAGTGCGTTTAGAAACGTCTCATGAGATTACGAGTGCTGCATGGCGACATGCCCCGTTTGACGTCCATGTCTGAGAATATATACCAAGAGAAGGAAGAGTACGAGTATCCAATGCCGCGCACCTTGCCGATTCATGGTATATAATCTCCGCGGGACAGTGGTGGGACATCTCGCCACCAGGGGGCAAGCGTCTACGAAACAAAGTAGGATCACGTACGTCCGTTCGCATTTTTTGTGCAGAATATGCATCAAGGAACATTTTGGTTCGCTCGTCCGCTTTCACCTGAGAGGATAGAGATGAGCTGGATGCTTGTAGCGATATCGGGGAGGCTACTCACTAGTAGCTTTTTGTTCACACAGCCATCCTCCAACGCCGGCAGCTCCACGTTATTGAGAAGGGCCATTGCTCTCAGCGCACCATCGGGGTCTTGGAACTCGGCGAATCCGAAGCCCTGAGGCTTGTTCGCGGGGGTGATAAGTCGCTTGAAAGACATGATAGGACCGCAGGCCTGAGGTCGCGTCAATTTCGAGGGAGTTGGGAAATACGGGGGGCGAGCGCACCTTGAGCAACTCGTTCAGAAAAGCATCCGTTATGCCGCCTGATATTGATCCAATGAATAGCGTCGTTGGCTTCTGCTGCGGCTGAGGCGGAACGAACGCCGGAGGGTGCTGCATATGTTGTTGTGCTGCAAGAGCCGACATTGAGGGACCCTGGCCATACGATTGCATGGGTGGACGAAGACCAAGCCCTAGTCGATTTGGCTGCATGATTGTCGGAGAGGAGATAGGTAACAGGGGAGATGCGTACAGGGACACTGTGGCAAGAAGCAAGAAGCACAGGACCGCCAGGACCGCTCTGCCCAAAGCGGAGATGCTTCTCCAGGTCGGAGCTAGGAAACTACCGCGCAACTACGACAGCTCCGCTATTCTGAACTCAACTCCGCCACGAGCGACGTTGATGTACTGCCAACCTCACCTCTTGCTCTTGGACAAGTTCTTTTCCGTCTCTTAGGCTTGATCACAACCACGAGGTTACCTGGGTAGACTCGTGCTCACGAAACCACCCTCGATGTGAGTGCTCTTGCTGTGCATGGCTCTTGCCCTTGGAACGCGGTCGATGTGATCGCGCTAGGGAATGTTGATGCAGAATTTCTTGTGCATGTGAGGGTCGAGTTCATTGCTTGCTTGCTATACACGATGCTGCGAGATCACCACTTTCGCGATTGGACAGTAACGTCCGACATCGGCGCTGTTGATGCGGACCAAGCTCCGGGGACAGGTGCGTGGGCGCTCCAACTTCAGCTTCACTACTCGATCGAGTGCTGCAGATGACCAGGTCACCTGGCAAGAAGGGAGCTATACAAGAAAGAATTTCGATTTGTAGTGACAAGAGCCTTCTAGAGCCTGGGGGTATACTGCAACATGTGCCCAAGCGCCCATCCCTTATGAAGTGAACGTTCAGGACGTCTCCATGCCGAGATGTTCTGAATGTTGGAGGGTCATATGGCCAGCGAACCTGCCGTAGCGATGTTCCGGTTATGGAAGAGACTGCCAGGGGTTCCCGAGAACGTCATGAGCTGATGAGATGTGAAAATACATATGTAGCCGGCGCGCGTCCATCAGTCTCAGGTCCGATGCGGGGTATATAACTTCTTCGCCACATTCCCCTTCCCCGCGTCCGTCGACCGACTCGACCTGCTCGCCACTCAGACTGGGCCACGATGGTAGATTGGACAGCGCTTGCCCTTTCCTCTGGGATGCTTGTCGGCGTCGCGCGCGCGATGCCTCAGGCGTCCGTCAGCAGCGCAACTGCACCGTCCATCACGCTTTCGACCGCGGTTGCGAGTCCTAGTGTCCCCTTGTCGTCGCCCGTTCCCTCGCAAATCCCTCTACCTCCTAAGCAGGCATGGTGCCCGAGCGAAATTTTCTGTGCTGGGGAGGTATGTCCGTTGCCTTGTTTGACGTGGGTGGCGCCAAAACACGGACAACTGATCGGAGACACCTGCGCGGTTCGTCCTCAACGCGCGTAGCTCTTGCAAACGGTCAACCTCGCAGCCGCATATTCCGACCCCAAGACTTTCGTAGACAAGCCAACATCAAAGTCCTCTCACGACGTTCTGGCCGCCTTTGACGCGATCGGCAACACGACTGCTACGGAAGGTGACATCGTAACTTTCCTCGACACCAACTTCCGTGGAGAGGGGCTTGAACTCGAGGCCGTTGCGCTCTCAAACTTTAACGACAATCCCGCGTTTTTGAACAATGTCTCCGATCCGCTCGTCAGGGCATTCTCGCAGACCGTTCATGGCTACTGGACGTCGCTTATTCGGAACACAAATCAGACTGCGCTCTGCCAAGAGGGCACGGAATCTGGGCCATGCGAGAGCACCCTCATTGCCCTCAACCATACCTTCGTAGTTCCTGGTGGTCGCTTCCGCGAGCAATGTGTGTACTTATGTCCATCTTGACAACTGCTGTGGCTCATACGATTGTTTGAAGACTATTGGGATTCCTATTGGATCGTCCAGGGCCTCATCAAGTCCGAGCTCTTCGACACAGTCAAGGACACGCTGGAAAACTTCATGGACGAGATCCAGAACTTTGGCTTCATCCCCAATGGTGGCCGCATTTACTGTGTGTACCGCATGCCGCACGCAGCACTCACGTACTGACGTCACGGCAGACCTTGACCGCTCTCAGCCGCCCTTGTTCATTCACGTAAGAGCGCGCGTCTGCCACTGCATAATTATGGCTGAGCTCCGCTTCGACAGATGTTGTCCGACTACGTAGCCGCTACGAACGACACCTCCGTGTTGGATCGGGCTCTGCCTTTGGCTGAGAAAGAACTCGCTTGGTGGGCTACTCAGCGCACGGTGAATGTCACGAGCCCCTTCACGAACAAGACTTACGCTCTCGCTCACTACGCTGTGAACAACACTGCGCCTCGCCCGGAGTCCTACCTGACTGGTACGCACCATTCTGAACATTACTGGAGGCTGTCACTTACTGTCCTGACAGATTACCTCACTGCGAATGATCCAACGCTGCAGACCCCCCTCACCGCGGACGAGCGCTCGAACCTCTACGCCGAGCTTGCATCTGGCGCTGAGACCGGCTGGGACTACTCTTCGCGTTGGGCGAAGGAACCCCTTGCGGGCACTGCCACGAACCAGAACCCCGTACTGCGCTCGCTCAACGTCCGTAGCATCATCCCCGTCTGCCTCAACAGCATCCTCTACAAGGCCCACACCCTTCTTGCAGACCTCTATGACAGCCAGAACAACGCGACCGCTGCATCCACACACCGCAACACCGCCGATGTCTTCCGTTCCGGGGTTCTCGATCTGTTCTGGGACGCGTCGAAGCTCGCGTTCTACGACTTTAATTTGACGGCCAACGCACGCAGCTCTATCTACTCTGCGGCGACGTTCTACCCGCTCTGGAATGGGATCATCCCAGACGAGCTGCTCTCGTCGTCTCAGAATGCGTTCGGGTTCTTCGCGGCGCTCAACATGGTCCTTAACCGTTACAACGGTACCTTCCCTGTCACGTTTATTCAGACCGGCTTGCAATGGTAAGTCTCGTCGTGTCCATCATGTGATCGCGTATGGTGATATGACGATTTCTATAGGGATGCCCCCAACGCGTGGCCCCCACACCAGTACATCGCGCTCGAGGCCCTTCGCGTGCTCCCTTCAAATATCACAAGTAACCCACTCCCGACTCCCAACGGTACACAGTCTACGTTCGACCTCATTCCGTCAGGCCAGATTGGTGTCTCTGAGGACGCGCTTCCTGCGCAGGCCATTGCCCCTGGAAAGAACGCCAGCCAGTCGGGCCCATCTGCTGATGTCAGCAAGCTCAACGGCACGGTAGTCAATGGGGGTAACAAGACCGACGGCGAGGGCTGGGCGGCGACCCTCCAGAGGGAGCTAGCAAACCGGTACATCGCCAGCGCGCTGTGCAGTTGGCACGCAACAGGCGGAGAGATCCAAGGATTGCTGCCTCGGTTGTCTGATCAGGAGTTGAACGTGACCCAGAGTGTAAATAACACGGGTAATGTAAGTGCGATTAGTCGTCTGGTGTGGCAAGGAGCTGACGGTGCGGTCATGACTTCCTAGATGTTCGAGAAGTTCTCTATCTCGGACATCGACTCCGCGGGCCGCGGTGGCGAGTATACCGTGCAGGCGGGCTTCGGCTGGACGAACGGCGCAGTCCTCTGGGTTGCGAGCAACTTCGGCGACAAGCTCGTCGCACCTGAATGCCCTGATGTCCTCCAGAGCGCTGCAGCGACGTCGGGCACAACCTCTACTGGTGGAAGCGGAAATAACGCCGCGTCGAGCGCGCGCGCTCCTGCTGCCTTCGTCGCTGCAATCGCGCTGTTTGCTGCGTTGGCGATGCTTTGAGGCACTCAGTGCCTCGCTTGACGATGGAGGGCGAGCATGAACTGCTTGGTCGAACGGATGAGGACAAAAGTTGATGGGAGCCGAACAAAATCAGACAACTCTGTCTATCGAGACTCTACATACGTTCACGTGGACTAATGGGATACTAGATATTGACGTCTGTCCTATGTGAATCCTCACTTCTTGGACTAATGCAACATAGTTGTTCACACTTGTACCACGCTCCAGTCTATCGCGATAAAATGAATATGAGATAGTGCCATAGACTGATCCTTGCTTTTGCTGCCACAGTAATGGCTATGCAGAACAGACACAGGCTTGAGTTGACGCGCCAAGTGACACTCGAGCTTGTGCAGATCGAGGTCTGGGGGAGTCTTGATGTTGTCGCGATCAACAGACAGCATCCCCTAACAATATATTATCTCAAACACTAGTAGGCTAGCACCGCGGACCTAAATATGTAAAGTACTGGGCAAGTTTGAGGGGACATAGTCCGATTTACTACGAGTCGGGGTTATGGGCGTCGCAATGACTTTCGGTATGTCTTTACCTCACAGACCTCAAGTCCGCAAATGCGATAGTGCTCTTATCCAGATTATGCTGCACCCACCGTCCCTGGAACCACGTCTGCCCGATCTGCCACTGCGGCACGTCCAGCGTCGACGTCCCCAGCACGTTCGCAGTGCACACCTTTCCATCTGCCGTCCGGTTCAGCACATTGGCATTCGCATCCACGTAATGCACTTCGGTACTTGGAGGGAAGCTGAACCCGAAGCGAGCGGGAGGGCGTGAGCAATCGTACGTCCCCTATGAAAGCATCGCTCGGGTATAAGGACGAGGGATCCGACAGAAGAAGACCTGAAACGTACGAGGACGGTGGTGATGTCATCGGACGTCACCTCCTGGAGGTCGTACCCCGCTGCCTGCAGCGCGGCGCGCACCGTCTCGAGTGGGCCGATGATGTTGGGGGTCCCGTTGTCGACTAGAGGCACAGCGATATAATTCATTGCAGTCAGAAAACGCACATCCGCAAGCGTAGAAACCCCGAGGCAGAGACACACATGTCGCTACAATGTCTCCGAACGACTTCCCGTTCAGGACGAGAATGGGAGAGTCCGCTTCAAAGCTGTTATTAACTTGCCACGCATCATGCTGTCGAGTGCGGCTCAGTTCACTGTTCCGTAAGTCGTCTTGATGTGCAATAAGACACTTACAGAAAAGGTGGGAAGCGTCGTGAGCTTCCCTTTGACCTTTGACTTGTCTGGAATCCAATCGGTCACAACGATGCTCATTTATAGTTTGAGACTTGCTTACCAAGAGGTCCAAAGGAAAGCGTACCCGTCCCATCAGTCTTAAGGGCGAGGCCGAACTCGCACGGGGAAACTGTCCGACATGTCAATCCATCATGAGACCTCTCGCCAGCGAGGCTGATGATGAGCATATACGCACTCTTCTCCTGATCGCAGATGGCCTGCACCAGCGATTGTCCTGCGAGGAAGGTCGGATCGTCAGGATCAGTGATGTCCGTCGCAGGCGGACTGAAGCCAATAATCCTGCGCACGTCCGTACCCAACCAATTGTGAGGTGGATAACTTAAAAGGCGAGTGTCATGCGTACCCGTCGGCTGGAAGCGGGTCACCGTTGGTGATGTTTCCCACAAGGAAACCCTGCACACCGATGCCATCGAATTTGACATCATCGTGGACAAAAGTGAAAACCTCCTGCACGTAGCCAGACATGTGAACTTCGTTTCGTATGGTGATAGTGACGAGAGTATGGGGGCTACTCACGGACGCGGGCGCGGTGCCATCCGCGCTGGCGCCGTTGAACTGGAGGAACTCGCCTTGATTTGTCGAGTTGGACACGGGTGTCGGTTTGTATAGTCCTTGTGAAATCAGGACAGCGAAGCTTCCGGTGTCGACGGTAAGCTATGTAGTATATGTTAGACACATGTGAATCCAGATGCCAGGTATATGCGCACATACGTTGAAGTCCTGATGGCCGACTGAGAATTTAGTGTACCAAAAGCCCTATATGATGCCAAGCCGGTAGCCATCAAAACATGCAACCTGGAAGAGCAAAGCAGGACCAGACCCACGTGGTCGAGGTGTAAAGGGATGCCCTTCGGCAAGGCTGCAGCCACAGCCGTCGCGGCGAGCAGAGTAGCGCCAGCGACAGAAATCATGGCGACGTGCGAATGACAACAACTGTGAGAAGGTGAGAGCGCTCTTGACAGTTCATCGACCTGAGATGGGTTATATACGCAAGCTTGTGTCCGGTCGGCCTATGGTCACCGAACGTGGGGCGTCGAGGCAGTGAGGTTGACTGCGGACCAACAACGATCGGGCGTCAATCAATGCATGGGCGTACCGACATCAAATACGACATTCCACAGTTCAACGTTGAAGTCTCAGAGAGCCTTCCTGTTGTTCAAAATTATATGCGGCAGGCCTTTCAGGGACCTATTATGGAGGTGGATAGCCCTAATGTACTCACCATGTCATGGAGAAGGAGGCACATGCTGCATCACAGGGTGCACTACTACCGTACTGAGGTCTCTGGATCCAGCTCAAGCGGTAACCAAACATTAGCGAGGACGACTCGGGCGCACCAGAAACACGAAGGCCTGGGTCGGCAACATCAACCCTGGGTTGATCAATGGGTTGATATCGAGCGCTTCACGGAACCCCTCCGGAAAGCGCTGACTCAGCCCTGACGCTTATGGGATTGTCGTGATGCGTCACCCTGTCTTATCGCTGTGTGACTTTCAGCCACTTTGGCTAGTTGAGATCCCAGGTTGGGCTCTATGGATAAAATTGCCGGGAAAAGTCAATATTCATGTACCCTATGCATTGCTATGACTATATACAAAAATTCGAAGGCTCACGACATGTTTGTGAAGTAGGATAAGCAGTTAAGCCCAAGAGGCTGAGGGCGTCAATGAGGTGATGGTGACAGACACCAGCGGGCGCTATCTGGCCGAGATGCTACCGGATTAAGGAAAGGACCGACCGTTCGGAGGGCGTTCGGAGACAGATCAACTGTGTGATCAACCTGGCTGCCATTTGGCAGGAGCCACCCTGGGTTGATCCCACAGGGTTGATGTTGCCGACCAGGGCCGAACAGTGCGAGGAAGTTGATCATATCCGCAGTTGATTGGAAGCCTACGACCGGGTCTAGTACCGCCCACCACCTGACTCTATGATACAGTCGTATCGCTAACAGCGGCTTTGTCTACCTTGTGTCCTGCTGTCCCGCAACACCAGACGATCTGAATACAGCAGTGGTGTCGCTGCGAACATCCACGCTCAGGAAGTACCGGGAAGTCCACGCGAAGTCCAGCCCCAGGGCGACCGTGATCGTCTTCACTCCCGGTCTCGCCTGACTTACTTCCATCCGCTGTAGATGCGAGGCCCAACAGATGGTGTCAGTCCAAGAAATGTCATCCTTAGAGTACTCCTCCACGACAGTGTGAGACCACGTCGTACGAATGTCCGCTTTGATTGTCAGTTTCGATCCGTCGTCCTCTAGCGTGTGTTGATAAGCGATCGTCACAGTGTGGTCGTCTTGCCTCGAGAGAGTGAGTCGGTGCCTATCGGGGTTGCTCTGGTCTGGTCCCTGCAGATCCACGGCATAACCTTGCGCGCGCAGACCGTCGTGAGCCTTCTGCGGAAGGATCAAGCTAATCCGCTCGTGTGCCCGATGCGAGACGTTCCTTTCTGTTCCCGTTGTCCGCTCGGGATGAGATATGTACAGCGTCTTGACTTCGATGTGAGCGCGGTAGCGCTCTATGGTCATCGGCGATAGAGAGACGAGGTCGAACCCGCCTTGCGCACTATCGTCTTGGGCTTCCACACAAGCAACCCCAGCTTGGGCCGCCTGGATATCTGAGCCGGGCGCGCTGATGCGGACGACACGTCCGAGGAGGTGCCCAGGGAAATCGCAGCTCTCGCAGCCGAGGATAGCTAAGTACCAGTGTTTGGATTCTGTGCGTATGTGTTCCAGCGCTCCTGGGGCGATGAATAAGAAAAGGGGAAGCACAGGTATCTGCATGCGGATCCCGTAGGGAGAGAAGATGTACTCCGTCGCAGGATGACCGGGGGAGAGTTTGAGGCGTTGGAGGATGTTATCGCGCGGTACGACTCTGATCTTCCCCCCGTCTTGGAATCGAGTGAGGGACGGGGAAAGGAGGGATGAAGGCCGTGGTATAAAAGACGTGACGTATGCCGCTCGTGGATTCCCGATAGAGTCGTCCGACGGAAGGGGAGGCGGACCTTGAAGTTGGACAGCACATCGACCCCATGCAAAACGGCTCTGGTCCGGGACACGGCGCATGATCTCCTCCTGCAGCCGGCGAAAAGCCCTTTCGCCCTCTCCGTACAAGGTAGGCATGTTGATGTCAAAGATACCAAGGAGTGAGTACGCCTGGTCCTCGGCCCTCGTCGTTGTTCGCTTCGACGCCCAGGACAGGCGTGCGGCGACGCTGACCGAGTCGAGCGACTTCTCATGTAGCAAGACTTCGCGATCAATCCCAGTGATCTCCTCCACGAGCCTGGACAATGTGTTCTTCGACCCTATCACCGTCCAATCGCAAGACAAGAACACTACGTCCCAGGGTGCGATAAGCTCCTGAAGCGTCCAGCCGCGCGTAAACCAGCGGCTTCTGCGGAAGGATGATCCTGCCGCGGTATGGTCTTCTCCGACAGGGACGTCGGCGAGAAACGCGTAACAGACCTGCGCCTCCGCATACCAAACGAACATCGAGTTGATAGCCTCGGAGAGCTCGGAACTGCTGGTCTTGTCGATGCAACATGAGTCGATCCAGATGTAACGGAACCCGTTCGCTCGCGCGAATGCGCATGCGTCTCGGATCTTTGGCGACAGCTCCGGATCGTCCCAGATGGATGGCAAAGGTGCCATGGAGGGTGGAAGGTATAGAGAGCCAGAAGAATCAATTGGAAACGCACTAGGTTGGGCAGTGTCGGACTCCGGGGTGATAAGACCGCCAAGAGGTTGGTTCAGCATCCACCCCGGAGGGGAGGGAGCGTGAAGACCACGGGAGTCGCTGCGAGGCCGCCCGGCCTCGGCGACATATCGTTTCAGGATCTTTCTCAGCTGTTTGTGCGTCTGCTCTCCGCCCGAGGTATCCCAAGTGTGGGACAAGATGGCATAGGTGGTATGTGCTGGGTCTCTGTCCACGAACCGACCCGTCTCTGTGTCCAGCAGGCGCATGCTGGTACTCCGATCGAATGTGTTTGATGAAGACTGGACAATTCAGTAGGCACAGTCGAGATGCAAGACGGTGCGAGTAAACAGACGTACGGCTAGAACGTGATGCTTACGCGGATGAAGTGGTGGCCAGCAGAAACAGATACGATGTGGGAGCTGAAGGTCCTCGAAACCTGCATTTCAAATTGTTGCCGTCTCTGAACAAATGTGTCCATTGTTGGCAAGTCAGTAGACAGGTTTGACAGGACGTCGCGGCCCTTACTTGCCGGGATCTATGGACTTGGACTCCGCACTACCATCTGTCCGGAGGCTATCCATGACGTCCACATTAGCTGAGAACCCGACTTGGTGCAGTTCGCGCCGCTTGGTATCAGCAGAAGTAACGTAGCATGACATAGCGTCTTACCAAGAGAGTGTCAGAAGAGCCAAATGGATAGATTGAAGTAACGTGCTAGCGAGATGGGGGAACGATGCCCGTTCTACAGACCATATCTTGGCCCGTGCAGGAAAATGTGCCATTCCTGTCAATGCAAAGCGAGGCTTGCGAGGGCTCTGATATTTCCAGTCGAGAACAAGGAGCGATATGTGGTAGTACATCAGCAAATTGTACAAACAATGGTATTGCATGGCCACGGCGCCCGAAACTGGCCTACCCTTTCCGGAAACCATAAGCGCCTACTAATGCTGGCCAACTCCCATCTCGTCCGACAGACTCCGGCCATTGAGCATCTGCGCAGATGGATCCCGGTAATGGTAGGTAAGTAATTATCTTGCACTGTCACTTCATACTACAAAAGTGTCATTAGAGAAAGTGTGGATACAGCCTGAGACTATGCATAGCGCTCCGCTGGACCACAGTACTCGCCTCCTGGCTCTCCGGCGCTAACGTCTCCCTGATCTCCCTCTCCCTCGCGCTCTCCTCGTTCTCCTCTTCGCCTCTGCTCTCTCCGTCTGCTTGTCTGTGACGCTCAGTGAGCTCTGTCTTTGTGCTCGCATTGCTTACGCGCTGTGCGCCAGGGTCGTCCAGCGTGAATTCACGCCACTTCTCCACCCTGACATGACAAGCATCAAGGTATAACCTTATAGTGACCTCCGACGCGCAGCCACTGTGAGCATTTGTCCCAGGTGGGCGACATTCCCTTCACGATCTTCGCCCTTCTGACTCTCAGCAAGGCTCATCGATGACGCACAGCCTACAATTCTGCCAACCTGCCCTGAACTGTCGCTCCTCAAACCCTCTACCTCTTGACTGTACCCCTTCAAGACCATCTTCAACTGGCTCAACCGCGAGCACACACCCATGAAGCTCTCCACCCACCGCGAGTTCGTGTTCACACTCTGGGGCGACGTCTACCTCCGCTACAACTCCCTTGTCATCCCCGACGGTCTCGAGAAGTAGGTAGCTCGTCTTCGACATCGACATGTCCGCCTACGACCTTGTCCGGACCGGCTGTGCCGCCGCCGATATCTGATGCGGCTGCTAGCAATCCACCGCCGCTGCCATCCACGTCCCCTATAACCAACTTGGCCACACCCGCCTTCTGTCTTGCTCTTTCCCTTTCTGTGGGTCGTGTTTCTTCACTTCATTTTTTGTACTTCTGCAGGGCATGTCTATGGCGAGGACATTGAAGGTGGATTGCGTACCCAGGGGCGTCTGCTTTTCTTGACGCTCAAAGATTCCCTCGGTAACTTAATGGTGAGTCTAGTGCTACTTCTTCGCCTCAGCCGATGTGTAAGTCCCCTATGTTCCTCAGTGAGTCGCTTTGCCTTAGACATTGTTACTCACATGCTCTAGCGCTAATAACCCTAACCCCGCCCGATTTCGCGAGTAGTAAGTGTTTTTATGGCCCCCTTCTTCCATGTATTTATAGTACTTAGTCCGTGCTCGATTATGATTGATTATTGTAAATACAAAATTGGATTATGTTAAGATTTGTCGACCAACGACCGTTTCGGAGCGCGAGCTTGGTAGAAGTTGCACCTAAGATTGACCATATATGCTAATTGGCTGAGCCAATCATGTACATCATTGGTCTTAGTTCCCCTACAGTATGGTAGCTGATGTCCAGATGCTCAGCGAGAAATGGCTATCAATGTCCAGGCGCCCTGAAAGGTCTGGCCATTGCACACCATATCTGGCGGATTTGGTACGGGTTTACCATCTACTTCTCATACCTTGCACAATCTGGTCAGAATTGCGGAACCTGGACATCACTGACCATCTGTTTCGCTTTTTTGCTGATGTAGCATCGGAGCTGCTGCATGACAGGTCCGATCGTGAGCAGACTTTACCAGATTAGTCAGCTCACGTGGTCACTGGTGGGACCTGAGGCTCCCGTCGTCTGCCTTCTCTTCAACGACGCTCTCTGTGCACTCTGTGACGGCGATCTCTGGATTCAGCATGTCAATCGTCTAGACGACCGATGATCCGGTCCCGTCTAGCTCGGTGAGTAGTCCTATCACATTTGTCGTCTTCTGAGCATAGCTGACTTCTTGAGTCTATGTCTGCGTCTTGAGGACGCCTTTGCTCACATCTAGGGCGAGTGGCATGTCCTACGGCATGTTCCTCGCTTGTGCCAAACTTTGGGGCCTATACACAGGGCATGTTTCTGGTTGCAACCAGGGTATACATGTACCATCAATCGGTACGTGGCGGAGCAAACACTGATGACAACCCCCAGACCGTATGTTAGGTCGGCCTTTTGCTATATACCGACGGGACGAGTACATCCAGTGTCTTGTTCGGAGCGTCCCATTCAAGTCCTCGATGGATACATCTGCAGCTGAGTCGTTTCTCTACCGGATTGACACAGCATTGCAGTCTTGGGAGTTGGCCTCCGAAGTGACGTATAGTGGTCTATGGACACAAATCAGGAGAGAACTTCAAGGGAATTCGAATTCGGCACCTACATGGTGATCCGTACTTCCCACCCCCATGGCCTCTCAAATACAACACGCTTAGCATTTTCAACTCTTGGCGGACGTCGTCGGCGTGAGCCACCTTAGAGGAGATGGAGTATTCAAAGGTACGTCCAATGATGGCGCCGTGGTCCTCGCACATTCCCATCTTTCTCTCCTTCGTCCCTGTCCTACTTGTTACTTCCCACGAATGTTGGGGTTGCACATAAGACGACCGCATCCATGTATGCAATCGTTTGGTATGTGGATTCCTTTGTGCGTTACCGTCAGAGAGACGACGGTCATCTTCCGGGTGCTCTGCAGGACCAGAGACGGAAGGCTGCATCAGGGCACACTGGTACACCGCTGGCCCCTTCGCTCTAGCCTGAGCCTTCTTTGAAGGCGTTACTGCAACGGAGTATTGTATGAAAGATGCATCATATAGGTCAATGCCGCTTCTGTAGACATTGTAAATTAATACAATAGACGGGGGTATTAGAAGTGGGCGACTGTCTGGAGAATTGTTAAGATAGGGGAGGCTCAAGTGTGAAGCAATAGTGAAACGTCCCGCGCTCAACAGAGCAACGCGAGTTCTTGCAGAATTTTTTGGGAGGACGTGCGCCCAGCAATTCGGAAGTTAAGACAGACAGACATCACAATGAGAACACTCGTTACAGCATACCAGCATCGTACAAGCGGGAGGCATTTTAGGGGCCTGAGGCAGGCTGGTACCGCCCGAAAACGAAAGGTGGAGGGTGCGGCGGAGGACGTATGCCACTGCGGAAGCTCAGGTTTCCAAGCTGCGCTTCAGTTTCTCTGTGAGAATACATAAGGGTATGGATGTCCCGAAGCTAGGCACTCGACATACTTGACTAGATTGGAGCTGAAGAGAATTGGATGTCATGCGCCTTGTACACACTTGGGACTCAACGCCCTTCAGTGTGTGCATCTATCGCCCTTAATTTGGACTGTCATGGTTACCAGGGAATCGAAGCCGTCAACATGGAGATAGCTCGAGTCTGGTTCAATGGCAACATACCTCTGCATCCGGCAGATAATCCCAGTATCTCGCTTGCTCAGCTCCGACACCTAACCCCAGAGACTTGCATGTCTCCAAGCTGTGCTTCAGCTTGACCAGTTCTTTCTGCACATCATCACAAGTCCAGGTGTGAGGATCTCTCGACGCCTCGGCAATTTCGACAACCTTCTCTGCGGCCTCTAGAAAGCTACCAGGAGCTTGACTCAGAGCTGCCTTGGACTCGCCTAGATATGTGAGAATGAGGTCGAGAGTTGTCAACATGGTCACGGCGACCAACGGAGACTGGAGCTGCGGAGCGACCGCTGAGAGCCACTCCCTCTCGAGAAAGTCCGACCCAAATATGCACCTCATCAACGCCTTGGTTTCGTCTTGAGATCGCGTCCATGAAGAGACCGGGGCAAAGCAGCACTGGACCAGTATCCTCAGCAATAGGAAGACCATCAACCAGTCGGGGTCTCGGGCTATTGCACCACTGGCATCTGAGGTGCGCGGCAGCAGAAGCAGCCTCGTTTCCATCGCTGCTGCAACTGTAACTGCGTGAGTCAGCTGAGAGACTGTTGAGTGGGACTTTTGTTCACGCACCATGGCGGATTGTCTTCCACGGCACGACCTCAAGAGCGGCTGGAATCGAGGTGATTAATTCTTCCAAGAGCCGTAGCGAGAAGAAGGGCGCCAGTGATCCTGGAATTGGATCTGCCATTATGGCAGCCAAAGCGAGGAGCAATCTGTCATATTGTCCAGACTTGATGTTGTCACGGTAGCATCCACTCTCCATGCAGAGACGACGGGCCACGGTCTGGAGAGTTTCTTCGCGTGATGCATGGATCAACGCACTAGCCCAAAAGTCGGCAGAGCGCATTGTGATGATGGGTTTGCCGAAGTGTCGCCCATCGATATCCTGAATCTCTTCAAAAAATCGGCCAACCATATCAGCATCTTTGTCTGCGAGAATCACCCCTGCCGTGTCGTAGAGGGGGTTGACATCCACTGTAGTGGAGTAGGCCTGGGCGATCATGTCGACGTCGAGTTCGGAGGCGGATGATTGGACGGCCGTCCGCTCTCGACCACGCCATGTAGGTACTGTCACCGTATTCCAGTCCTGACGCACAGCCCAAAGACTGAGGTCTCTGAGCCACGAACGAATGAAGACTGGTAGCCACTCGAGGTCAATGAGTGCGTCGCAACAATTGTACAGTGCCTTGAACAATTTCCTAAGCGATGTGACGAGGAAATGGATACGATGCACAGCACGGAATATAGCGTACGTTGGAGGCGAGAGGTAGCAGCAGTCCCGCCAGAACACGGGCATGACAGTCGTGACCACCACAAACGACAACAGCAGGCTGATGAGCGTACTGGCGACGGAAGCGACCGTGGGGTGTAGGTGCCAGAGAAGGACGAGTATACCAGCCAGGAAGAGTGCGAGGGAGACCTGGAGCAGGACCGGAAGAATTGCAATAATCTCCGCAACGCGCCA
>NW_006766973.1:38981-42776 GCF_000275845.1 Dichomitus squalens LYAD-421 SS1 | reverse complement strand
CGACGTCGAGTTCGGAGGCGGATGATTGGACGGCCGTCCGCTCTCGACCACGCCATGTAGGTACTGTCACCGTATTCCAGTCCTGACGCACAGCCCAAAGACTGAGGTCTCTGAGCCACGAACGAATGAAGACTGGTAGCCACTCGAGGTCAATGAGTGCGTCGCAACAATTGTACAGTGCCTTGAACAATTTCCTAAGCGATGTGACGAGGAAATGGATACGATGCACAGCACGGAATATAGCGTACGTTGGAGGCGAGAGGTAGCAGCAGTCCCGCCAGAACACGGGCATGACAGTCGTGACCACCACAAACGACAACAGCAGGCTGATGAGCGTACTGGCGACGGAAGCGACCGTGGGGTGTAGGTGCCAGAGAAGGACGAGTATACCAGCCAGGAAGAGTGCGAGGGAGACCTGGAGCAGGACCGGAAGAATTGCAATAATCTCCGCAACGCGCCATTTCTCCAAGTGATTGAGTCGGTATTGCCGCAGCCGCGCGATCTCCACCGAGGTCCCCGAGATCCCGGCCTCGTACTCGTGCAGCCATTGCTTCACCAAGATGCCGATCGAAGCGGACGCGAGACTGCAGATGAGCGCGGAGAACCACAGGCTGTTCAGCCACACAGCCCACGCCTCAACCGGGGCCGTCGGGATGGGGGCAAAGGGGGTGACAGGATGGGTAGAGTTGACGAGTGCGCCAGGAGGGTTGACGGAGAAGCTGTTGAGCTGGAGGGAGATCTGCTGCAATACGGCAAGAGTGGGATCCGGGGAGCTGGGTTGGAGGAGGATGTACGATTGGACATTGAACGCGGTGAGGATGGCCGAGAATAGACCCGCCTGGTGCGCCGAAAAGTATGTAGTGAATCACGAGAGATCGTATGCGATATGTAACGTACGTAGACGAGAAGGGTGTCGATCTCTTCCTTCCACCGCTTCACCATCTCGTCGCTGTATTGTTTGACGACCTCGGCCGTTTTCTCGAGCGCGCTATGTTTGTCGGCTTGCGTATAGGTCTCGTTGAACTCCTTCCTCAGATCCTGTGTTAACGTAAGCCTGACCGTGCCTACATAGCCGATAATCCTTTGACTCACCATCATAGAAGGTAATTTCCACGGCAAAGACGAGTTACCCGTGCCGCCGCCATTCTGGGCGTTCTGTAAAGCGGCGAACTAGTCAATGCGGTGCCCGCTGATCACAATTGGACTGTACGTACTGCCTGCAGTATGTGCCCTTGCGGTTGAGCAGCGGATGTATCGTCAGGTGCTATGGACCCATGGAGGTCTTGACCCTGTCCGGCAGCGGGCTGCGAGGGCGGTCCGGTGTGTTGCAACTCGCTATCGTCCGAGGTCGATGACATTCTATAGGGCTTACCGTGCTCAGTGGGTCGCTGTCCTGAGGGTTCGAGATTTCTATAATGTACTGACCTGCTGTAATTGCCGAAGCGGAAGTGAGAGAGAGCACTTAGAGGTATAGGGGCGCGGGTGGGTAGGGAAAAGTTGTATAGCAACCGGTGGCCGTCCACTTCGCAGAGATGCTCGTAGAAGGGCGGCGCAAGAGCTCCACCTGAACTCATCTTCCAAGGAATATCCGCCGTGGCGCAAATTGGAATGAGAAAGGGAATGCAAGCAACCCTTCTGACGCACTGTAGTCATGCAGCATCGCACTCAAATGAGCGCACGTCACGTAGTTCCGATGCATTGAACCAATCGCTGTCTAATGACTTTGCACCATTTCCATCCTGGTACTCGCCGCTATGCGCTTGAGTATATATCGTGCTACAACTGGCTGAAAAGTAATGTGGCGGCTCAGAGGATCCGCCGCAACGTCAAGCCGTGTTCCTGCCTCTCATCGGAGGTGCCTTCTTCCCCGGCGAGCTCGGGACCCTTAAACAGCTGATCCTCTTCGATTGGTCGTCAGAACCTCACAATATCATGTTCGCATCATCTGTATTTCGTCGGCTCGCGTGTAAGTGACAGACCATAACCGTTATCCGCTCCTTTGCGCATCCTTCTCCTTCTACCTCATGTACGACGGAGCGGGACAATTCTGAGAACGCTCATGAATCAGTACGCGATCGACAGCTGCTACGACACCGAGAATCATATTCTCTCCATGCCGAGCCACCCAAGGAGCCTGACGTTCCCTGGGCTATGCATGTGGCGCCGATTCTCCGCGCACTCGAGCACCGAGGCGAGGGGCGTGCGTCTCACTGGCTCAGTTGAGGAAGTCTCTCTCTTCCTACGTTACGGCTGCATCCACCGTCCCTTCGCTTCAATCCGAGAAGGCTGGCGAACTCGCAATGGGAGCGTCTCGCCCTGGAGTATATTGCTGTTACGGTCGCGCTAGAGGGTGGTAGCGTCTGCGATTGCGGTCGCTGGGACAGGGGTGCGTTCGGGATCAGACGGCATACCTATTGAATGCTCTCCTTTGTCCGGAAGGAACAGCGGGAAGAGCCAGTGATTGAGCAAGGCGAGGTCGAGAGGTCGATGGGACGGGGTCGAATGGTATGTATAAGGGCTCGCGCAGTCAACCTGGGAGTATTGATCAGCGTCCGCCACCCCCATCCCGTCGCTCTCGCCGCGCATCCGTCTTTTTGCCCTTCGCCTGGTCCAAGTCCACGCTCCCGTTCTCAGCAATCACGCGCTCTTTCTCCTCCCCCTCCTTCTCTTTCGTGCACGACTCGGACCATCTTTGTGACGCCCCGCCGGAAGTTGTTCGTGAGCGCGGCAAGCAGGAAGCATGTGCCGCATATCCCGGCTGGGTACACCTGTCGTCATCCATTCAAGATCAAGGTGTTGGGAAGTCTGATGGCGTCCATGGCGACCTGGTAGGCCTCGTCGCCGAACTCTAAAAGGGCGGCGAAGCGCGGGATGTAGTGTGAAGGATCGACGAAGGGAAGGCGAACGTCTAGACAAGTTGCAGATGCATGCGACCAAGTTCGAATACGTTCACCTATGGCACGGAGCGTCGGGAGGGGAGTACAGCGCAGAAGGGAATCGAGATGCACCTGGAGTAGATCCGAGCAGGGAGGCAGCATGCATTTTCTCGAGTGGGGTAAGATGACATGGCCTGTTTTGTGTATGCGGAAGGTATATCTTTTGCATGTCGTGGGTCCGTGATAGAACGCGTCCGGGTCCATTTGCTGCGAGTGGGGCAGTACGCAACTGAGATGAAAGGCAGAGTAGATGTCGATGAGGAGAGACTCGCGAGAACGTCCGGACAGAGCCGATGACGGCGGCTCGTCACAGTCACTTGGCAGGTCCGGTCACAGGGACGCGTTGACGACTGGCAGCAAATATTCTCTTGCACCGCGTGAAGCGCCAGATTACGGAGGTTGGGGAACACGGAGAGGATGAGCACATTACCGCCACATTCCCAGCTTGTTCCCACCACATTCCGCAGGTTTAGAGGATGTCGTGGTATTAACTGCCTTCCGCTCAAATTCCGACCATGTTCCCCACATATTACTTAGACATTCCGTACCCTGTGTAACATGGGATCAAATAGGATATACGACTTTGTAGCTTATTATTCATATCCATTCTTGGTGCCCGGCTTGGCACCTAGTATTCCTCCCGATATTGGCAGCCAGAACGAATTAGATCGAAATGAATATATTCAAACGGCAACTCTTCTACGCTACGTCCAGACTTCTCTATATATCATACAGACCGGCCCAATCAACCCTAACCCAATCAACTCGTACCCATAGCCGCCAGCGCAGTGACACCTACTTACAATTGGACATGACACAGCTGAGATGGCACGCGCAATACTGAAGATATGTGCATATA